>NW_012111586.1:1451576-1458460 GCF_000951035.1 Colobus angolensis palliatus
CCACATTGGTCAGGCTGGTCTCAAACTCCTGACCTCAGGTAATCCGCCCTTCTCAGGCTCCCAAAGTGTTGGGATTACAGGCGCGAGTCACCATGCGCAGCCAGTGCTCCCATCTTTTAACTTCTACTGTGGCTATTGAAAAGTCAGCTTTTAGTCTAATTATTTTCCTCATATAATAATCTGGCTTTTCTCTCTTCTCTTTATCTTTGATGTTCGCAGTTTCACTAAGATGTGTGCTGATGTATATTTCTTCTTATTTATACTGTCTGGGAATAGTGTGTCCTTATGAATCTGATATTGAGAATTAGCATATTTTATCTAGTATTGAAATTCTCAGCCACAGTCTCTGAATATTGTAGCCCCTGTTCCTTCTAGAATTTCTGTTAGGTTTATATGAGATCTTCTCATTCACTCCTCCATGCCTCTTAACCTTTCATATTTTCACTGTCTTCATCTCCTCTTAATGCATTCTGGACAATTTCCCAGATTTATCTTCTTTTCACCTGTGTATAAACTACCCTTTTGACCTCTATTTTTTTCCCATTTTATTTTCAGTTTTCAGAAGTTCCATTTGGTTTCTTTTCAACTCTGCTTAATCCCTCTCAATGGTCTGTTGTTCCATTGCCAAATCATCTAATAATTCTGGTAGCTATCATAGGTACAGGTCTGCTTCTGCTGTGTGTTGTTTCTGTTGATTCACATATAGTGGCTTATTATCTCCTATGTTTGAGGACTTTTTTTTTTTTTAAATGTGTGTGAACTCACATTCTTTGGAAATTTATCTGTGAGGATTGAGCCCTGGATGAAAATGTGTTCCTCCATGGAAGATTTATGTCTGTTTCTTTTTCTTTTTCCTTTTTGTTGATATGGAGTCTTACTCTGTCACCCGGGCTGGAGTGCAGTGGCGTGATCTTGGCTCACTGCAACCTCTGCCTCCCAGGTTCAAGTGATTCTTCCACCTCAGCTGCCTGAGTAGCTGGGGTTACAGGTGCCTGACACCACACCTGGCTAATTTATGTATTTTTAGTAGTGATGGGGTTTTACCGTGTTGGCCAGGCTGTTTTTGCTCCTAACCTCAAGTGATCCTCCCATCTCGGCCTCCCAAAGGGCTGGGATTACAGGTGTGAGCCACTATGCCCAGTCAATTTATGTTTGTTTCTATGGGGCAGTTTGGGGCACTACAATCCCAGAATCACTTTAACTAAATCTTAGGCTTAAAGATTTTCTTTTTGAAGCACACAGTTATGAGGCATTGCTTGCAAGTGAGGACAGTGCCATGGTTAGGAAACAGGTAATCTTCATTGTCCTTTTCTGTTGGTGGGACTTTTTTAGTTTGCTCAATTCTCTAGTTTATCCTCAGGGAACCCCAGCTTTATGTGGGGAGTTCCAATCCAACCTTCCTGCCCCTTAAGCCTCACGCTTCAACTCCTGTCCTCTGCACTTTGCTAGTTCTCCAGAGATTGGCAGATGTCACCAGGCAAACACCAGCTCTGGCTGGAATTTTTCTGGAGTGGTGTTTTCTCCTTATTTCTGATAATTCTTCTTCCTTTTCTGACAACATTGCCATGCCTTTAAAAAGAAAGATGCTTCTTGTATTTCATCCAGCATGTTAAGTGCTCTATACTGGGAGGGTTTCTCCAGACAGCAGTTGCTTGAAATAAACTATTTATGTTTTTTACCCATCTGGAACTTATTTTTGTGTTGTACAAAACAGAGGTCTAAGAGTCCTGCTACCATTTTCACTGTTCCTTCTTTTTGTTCAGAAGTGATATCTTTGAATCAACTTTTAAAACAATATTTCGCCACTATTTTCTGTTGCTCATTGCCAGCTGGATATCTAAAAAAGTCATAGAAACCTGCTTTTAAGTGAAATATCCCAAAAACAAAATTATCATACTATTGACTGGTGCAGTGGCTCTGAGTTTTTTACTCCTGTGCGTGGCTTTAAGAACTGGTCCAGCACAATGGCTCATGCCTGTAATCCCAGCACTTTGGGAGGCCAAGGCAGGAGGATTGCTTGAGGCCAGAAGTTTGAGACCAGCCTGGCAACATGATGAAAACTCATCTCTACAAAAAATTAGCCAAATGTGGTGGCGTGCACCTGTAGTCCTAGCTACTCAGGAAACTGAGGTGGGAGGATCCCTGAACCCAGGAGGTTGAGGCTACAGTGGGCTGTCGGTGCCACTGCACTCCGGCCTGGGCAACAAAGTGAGAACCTAAAAGAATAAATAAACAAACAAACAAACAGATAAATCTCTTGAAATTATTATTATTATTTTTTTTTTTGAGACGGAATCTCGCTCTGTCGCCCAGGCTGGAGTGCAGTGGCCGGATCTCGGCTCACTGCAAGCTCCGCCTCCTGGGTTCACGCCATTCTCCTGCCTCAGCCTCCCAAGTAGCTGGGACTACAGGCGCCCGCCACCTCGCCCGGCTAGTTTTTTGTATTTTTTAGTAGAGACAGGGTTTCACCGTGTTAGCCAGGATGGTCTCGATCTCCTGACCTCGTGATCCACCCGTCTCGGCCTCCCAAAGTGCTGGGATTACAGGCTTGAGCCACCGTGCCTGGCCCTGAAATTTATATAATAAAAATTTTTTGCCTTAACAATCCAATTTTATCATTTGATCAGAGAGAAAAGGGTTCTAGGTCCTCTCCTGACGTAGAGATGAAGCAAACACAGGTCAACAGCATTTTGCATTAAAAATTCATAACTGAAAGAAGAAAGAATTCATAACTTTGTTTTCTCAAAAATTATACTGGAACAGAGTTTAATATCAGTTTGAAGACCAAGTCAACTTCATATTAGCCAAATTCATACCAAAGGAAAGAAAATTGAACATGTTGCAAAATAATTTACCATGTGTTTTTCATAAATGTTAATATAAATGGATTGAATTATACACTGCTCAGCCCCATTCACACATAGACAGACAGACGTTTAAAGGAAAACATCTGTTGCAGTTTTCAAAACATAGATTTATAGCTTCCTTCATGTTAAATTGTTACTTGGAAAGCACAATCCCAAGGAAATAATAATTTCTGAGGCCCTATACATGCTGGGTTTTATTTGATTAACTCTTCATCAAGCTAAAAATATCAAAGAAGACTTCTCGAACCAAGCTAATTTTTCAAAATTTCAATCCCGCTAAGAAGGAAAGATATGGAGAAAAGTTAAGTATATTCTTTAAAGATCCTTTTTTATTTTAATCAATGGATGCAACCTTTTTTTTTTTTTTTTGAGACAGAGTTTTACTCCGTCACCCAGGCTGGAGTGTAGTGGCGTGATCTCTACTTACTGCAACCTCCACCTCTCAGATTTGAGCAATTCTCTTGCCTCAGCCTCCTGAGTAGTTGGGATTACAGGTGTTTGCCACCACGCCCAGCTAATTTTTGTATTTTTAGTAGCGACAGGGTTTCACCACATTGGTCAGGCTGGTCTCAAACTCCTGACCACAAATGATCCACCCACCTCGGTCTTCCAAAGTGCTGGGATTACAGGTGTGAGCCACCATGCCCATCCAAAAAGAAAAAAGTCATTTTATATTTAATTATATACACACACTTTCCAGTACTCTTTATTTCCCTGTAGATCCAGTTTTCTATCTGGTAATTCTTTCTTTCCAGCTGAAGAACTTCCTTCAGCACTTCATGTAGTGTAATTTGTGGGCAAAGAGTTCTCTCAACTTTTGCTTATCTGAAAATGTTTTTATTCACTTTCATGTTTAAAATACATCTTTAGCCAGGCATAGTGGCTCATGCCTATAATCCCAGCACTTTGGGAGGCCAAGGAGAGAGGATTGATTGAACCCAGGAGTTTGGGATCAGCCTAGACAACATAGTGAGACCTCATCTCTACAAAAGATAAACAAAATTACCTGGGTGTGGTGCGGGCACCTGCAGTCCCAGCCACTTGGGAGGTTGAAGTGGGAGGATCACTTGAACCTGGGAAGTTGAGGCTGTAAGTGAGCCATGATCATGTCACTGCACTCCAGCCTTGGCCACAGAGTGAGACCCTATCTCTAAATAAAATTTTAAAAATAAGATGTTTTCACTCAATATAGAATTCTAGGTTGATCTTTTTCTTTCAGTACTTTAAAGATGCCATTCAATTGTCTTTTGAACTATATTGTTTCTCATGAGAACTTGGCTGACATTCTTATCATCTTTTCTCTACCTATAATGTGTCCATTTTCTCTTTTTGCTTTTAAGATTTTTTTCCTTTATTTCTGGCTTTCAACAGTTTGACCCTGATGTGCATCGGTGTTAGTATTTTTGTATTTATCCAGCTTAGGAATTTCTGAGCTTTTTGGATCTTGAGTTGTTACACACTTTTATCAAATTTAGAACATTTTCAGGCAAACTTTTTTTTAATTAAAAAATTTTGGCCAGGTGCAGTGGTTCACGCCTGTAATCCCAGCACTTTGGGAGGCTGAGGCAGGTGGATCATGAGGTCAGGAGTTCAAGACCAGCCTGGCCAAGATGGTGAAACCCCATCTCTACTAAAAATACAAAAAATTAGCTGGGCGTGGTGGTGGGCACCTGTAATCCCAGCTACTCAGGAGGCTGAGGCAGATAATTGGTTGAACCTGGGAGGTGGAGGTTGCAGTGAATGAGACTCCATCTCAAAAAGAAAATTTTTTTATTTGTATAGATAGGGTCTCACTGTGTTGCCCAGGCTGATCTGGAACTCCTGGGCTCAAGCAATCCTCCCTTCTCGGCCTCCTAAAGTGTTTGGATTACAGGTGTCAGCAGCCACATCCAGCCCAAAACTTCTTTTTCTTTTTTTCTTTTTTTGAGACAGAGGCTGGAGTGCAGTGGCACAATCTCAGCTCACTGCAACTCCACCTCCCAGGTTCAAGCAATTCTCCTGCCTCAACCTCCTGAGTAGCTGGGATTACAGGCACCCACCATCACACCCAGCTAATATTTGTATTTTTAGTAGAGATGGGATTTCACCATGTTGCCCAGGCTCAAACTTCTGACCTCACGTGATCTGCCTGCCTGGGCCTCCCAAAGTGCTGGGATTACAGGCTTGAGCTGCCGCACCTGGCCCCCAACACTTCCTTAAATGGAATCCAAACATGTTTTGTGCTCCACTCTATTTCTCTTCTCCTTATGGGACTTGTTACATGGGTGTTACCTTTTGATGCAATCTCACATTGCATCAGATCTCACGATGCTCATTGAAGAGCCCTTCTCTCATCTCTCTTTTCCTTTTTCTATCTCCATGCTTTGGTCTGGATTATTTATATTGATCTATCTTCAAGTTCCCTAATTTTTTTTTTTTTTTTTTTTGAGACAGAGTCTCGCTCTGTCACCCGGGCTGGAGTGCAGTGGCCGGATCTCAGCTCACTGCAAGCTCCGCCTCCCGAGTTTTACGCCATTCTCCCGCCTCAGCCTCCCGAGTAGCTGGGACTACAGGCGCCCGCCACCTCGCCCGGCTAGTTTTTTGTATTTTTTAGTAGAGACGGGATTTCACCATGTTAGCCAGGATGGTCTCAATCTCCTGACCTCGTGATTCGCCCGTCTCGGCCTCCCAAAGTGCTGGGATTACAGGCTTGAGCCACCGCGCCCGGCCCCTAATCTTTTATTTGATAGTGTCTAATCTGCTTATTTTTAACTGAGATGTAATTCACATACCGTAACATTCACCTTTTTAAGTGTACAAATAGTGGTTTTTAGTATATTCACAAAGTTGCACAACTACCATCACTATTTAATTTTGGAACATTTCATCACCTTAAAAGGAAACTCTATCACCATTAGCAGTCACTTTTTATTCCCCCTTTCCACCATCCCTGGGCAACTAATCTACTCTCTGTCTCTATGGATTTGCCTATTTTGGGCATTTCATTTAAACGAAATCATAAAATATTTGACGTTTTATGTCTGGCTTCTTTCACATATCATAATTTTTCAAAGTTCATCATATTGTAGTATGAATTAACACTTCATTCCATGTATGCATAAATAATATTCTATTGTATGGATGTATCACAATTTGCTTATCCATTATTTAGTTGATGGACATTTGCATAGTTTCCACCTTTAAGCTACTATGAATAATGCTGTTATTGACACTAATGTATAAGTTTTATGTGGACACATGTTTTCATTTCTCTTGGAAATATACCTAGAATAGAATTACTAGATCATAACTCTTGTGTTTGTCTTTTTTTTCTTTTTCTTTCTTTCTTTTTTTTTTTGAGACAAGGTCTCACTCTGTTACCCAGGCTGGAATGCAGTAGCGTGATCACAGCTTACAGCAGCCTTGAACGCTTAGGCTCAAGTGATCCTCCCACCTCAGCCTCCCAAGTAGCTGGGACTATAGGCATGTGCCACCACGCCTGGCTAATTTATTTATTTATTTATAGAGATGGACTCTCACTATGTTTCCCAGGCTGGTCTCGAACTCCTGAGCTCAAAAGCTCGTCCTTCCCTGGCCTCCCAAAATGCTGAAATTATAGGCATGGAGCCACCTGTATTCGGTATTGAGCCTGTATATTTAACTTTTAAATGAACTGTCAAATTGTTTTCCACAGAAGCTACACCATTTTACATTTTACCAGCCTTGCATGAGGCTGAAATTTCTCCACAGCTGTGCCAATGCTTGCTATTGCTCTTTTAAAATTATTATTATAGCCTCTTTCTAGTGGGTGTGAAGTGATATCACTTTGAGGCCTTGATTTGAATTTCCCTGATGACTAATGACATCAAGCATATTTTAATGTGCTTATTGGCCATTTGTAAACCTACTTTGGAGAAATACTTATTCAGATCCTTTGCCTTTTTTTTTTTTTCTTTTTTTTTTAATGGGTTTTTGCTCTGTTGCCCACGCTGGAGTGCAGTGGCTTGATCATGGCTCACTGCAGCCTCAACCTCCCCG
>NW_012111586.1:1458950-1489271 GCF_000951035.1 Colobus angolensis palliatus
GATGGTCTCGATCTCCTGACCTCATGATCCGCCCGTCTCGGCCTCCCAAAGTGCTGGGATTACAGGCTTGAGCCACCGCGCCCAGCCTGTAGGAGTTCTTTCTATTCTAGATACAAATTACTTGTCAGATATGTAAATTACAAATATTTTCTCTCATTCTGTGGGTTGTCTTTTCATTTTCCTGTGAGTGTCCTTTGATGCACAAAGGTTTTTAATTTTGAAGTCTAATTTATCTATTTTTTTATTTAATTGCTTGTGTTTTAGGTGTCATACCTAAGACACTATTACCTAATCCAAGGTCATGAAGATTCAGCCCTATATTTTCTTCCAAGGGCTTTATAGTTTTAGCTCTTAAGATCTTTGATCTGGCTGCAGGCACTGTGGCTCATGCCTATAATCCTAGCAATTTGGGAGGGAAAGGTGGGAGGATTGCTTGAGCCCAGGAGTTCAAGAACAGTCTGGGCAACATAGTGAGACCTTATCTCAAAAGAATAAAAGACAATCTTTGATCCATTCTGATTTAGTTTTTTGTACATGGTGTGAGTCAGGGGTCCAAATTCATTCCCTTGCATGTGGATATCCAGTGTCCTACTACTATTTGTTGAAAAGATTGTTCTTTTGTTCTTTTCTCCATTGCATAGTCTTGGCATCCTTGTTGAAAATCAATTAACCATAGACTCTCACTTTTATTCCATTGATCTATATGGCTGTCCTTTTCCAGTACTTCACTGTTTTAATTACCACAGCTTTATAGTAAGTTTTGAAAATCAGAAAGTGGGAGTCCTCCAACTTTGTTCCTTTTCAGGATTATATTGGCCCTTCTGGATTCTTTGCATTTTCATATGACTTTTAGGATCATCTTGTCAATTTATGCAACAGAGGCAGTTGAAATTTTGATAGAAATTGCATTAAATCTGTATATCAATTTGGAGAATATTGCCATTGCAACAATATTAAGTCTTCCAACTTAAGAAAATAGGATGTTTTTCCATTTATTTAAATCTCCCTTAATTTCTTTCAATGGTGTTTTGTAGTCTTCAGTATAGAAGTTGTATTAGACTATTCTCACGCTACTATGAAGAAATACCAGAGACCAGGTAATTTATAAAGGAAATAGGTTTAATTGACTCACAGTTCCACATGGCTGGGGAGGCCTCAGGAAACTTACAAGCATGGCAGAAGGGGAAGCAAACACGTTCTTCTTCACATGGTGGCAGGAGAGAGAAGTGCCAAGCAAAGGTGGAAAAGTCTCTTATAAAACCATCAGATCTCATGAGAACTCACTCACTATCATGAGAACAGCATGAGGGTAACCGCCCCCATGATTCAATTACCTCCTGCCAGGTCCTTCCCATGACACGTGGGGATTATGGGAACTACAATTCAAGATGAGATTTGGGTTAGGACACAGAAACAGACCATATTAGAAGTCTTGTACATCTTTTGTTAAATTTATACCTAAGTATTTTGTTCATGTTGATGCTATTATAAATAGAATTGTTTTCTTAATTTTATTTTCAGAGTTCATTGCCAGTGTATATTTTATGAAATACAATTGATTTTTGCTTGGGTGTGGTGGCCCATGCCTGTAATCCCAGCACTTTGGGAGGCTGAGGTGGGCAGATCACTTGAGGTCAGAAGTTCAAGACCACACTGGCCAATATGGCAAAACCCCGTCTCTACCAAAAATACAAAAATTATCTGGGCATGGTGGCCCACACCTGTAATCCTAGCAACTCACGTTCTGAGGTGGGAGAATCACTTGAACCCAGAAGAAGGAGGGTTCAATGAGCCAAGATTGTGCCACTGCACTTCAGCCTGGGTGACAGAGTGAGACTCCATCTCAGAAAAAAAAAAAAAATACAATTGATTTTCGTATGTAATCTTAAATTCTGCAACCTTAAATTCTGCAACAAAATATCTTGTTGATTATTTCTAATAGTTTTTAAGTGGATTCCTCAGGATTATCTATAACAGCATTATGTCATACCACTTACAAATAGAAATAGTTTTACTTCTCTTTTCAATCTTGACGACTTTTGTTTCTTTTTCTTGTCCAAATGCCCTGGATAGAACCTCTAGTACAATGTTGAGTATAAACAACAAAAGCAGACACCTTCATCTTATTCCTGAACTTAGTAGGAAAACATCCAGTATTTCACCATTAAATATGAAGTTAGATGTGGGTTTTTCATAGATGCCCCTTATCATGTGGAGGATGTGCTCTTCTACCCAAAAAAGACCAAATGCACTTTATTCTCAAGTGCACATGGACTATTCCGCAGGATACACCACATGTTAGGCATAAAACAAGTGTCAATAAATTTACAAAGATTGAACTCATACAATATATCTTCTCCAACCACAGTAGAATAAATTCAGACATTAATTTCTAGTTTGTTGAGTGTTTTTTCATGAAAAGGGTTGGATTTTGTCAAATGCTTTTTCTGCACCTATTGAGATGATCATGAAGTTTTGAGGTTTTACTCTATTGATACAGTGCATTATGGTAATTGATTTTCAGATATTAAACTAACCTTGCATTCCTGGGATAAATCTCACTTGGTCAAAGTGTATAATTGAGTTTATATGTTGCTGGATTCAGTTTGAAGTTTTGCATCCATATTCATAAGCGGTATTGATCTGTGGTTTTCTTGTCTTGTGATGTCTTTGTCTGGTTTTGGTATCAGAGTAGTAGTGGCCTCACAAAATGATTTGGGAAGTGTTTACTTTTCTCCTATGTCTTGGAAGAGTTTGTGAAGAATTTGTATTAATTCTTTAAATGTTTGACAGAATTCACTAATGAAGCCATCTGGGATGGGATTTTCTTTGTGGATAGTATATTATTATTATTACTATTACTACTACTACTACTACTATTAATTCAATCTCTTTACTCGTTATTATGTCTATTGAGATTATTTGTTTCTTTTTGAGTTTGTTTCAGTAGTTTGTGTCTTTTTTTTCTTTTTTTTTTTTACAAAGTCTCACTCTGTCACCAGGCTGGAGTGTAGTGGCATGATCTCAGCTCACTGCAACATCCACCTCCTGGGTTCAATCAATTCTCCTGCTTCAGCCTCCTGAGTAGCTAGGATTGCAGGCATGCACCACCATGCCCAGCTAATTTTTGTATTTTTAGTAGACCATGTTGGTCAGGATGGCCTTGATCTCCTGACCTCGTGATCAGCCCACTTCAGCCTCCCAAAGTGCCAGGATTATAGGCGTGAGCCACTGTGCCTAGCCTAGTTTGTGTCTTTCTATCAATTTTTCCATTTCATCTGGAGTATCTAGCTTATTGACATACAACTATAGTCCTTTTTTTATTTCTGTAAGGTCAGTAGTCCCCACTTTCATTCTTAATCTTAATAATTTGAGTCTTCTTTTTTTAAAACTGTCTAGTAAAGGTTTGTCAATTTTGTTGATCTTTTTAAAGAACTTTTAGTTTTGTTAATTTTCTCTATTATTTCTCTAATTATTTTTCTATAGTGTATTTTGTTTATTTCTGCTTTAATTTTTATTATTACCCTTTTTTTTTTTTTTTTTTTTGAGACGGAGTCTGGCTCTGTCACCCAGGCTGGAGTGCAGTGGCCGGATCTCAGCTCACTGCAAGCTCCGCCTCCTGGGTTCACGCCATTCTCCTGCCTCAGCCTCCCGAGTAGCTGGGACTACAGGCGCCCACCACTTTGCCTGGCTAGTTTTTTTTTGTATTTTTTTTAGTAGAGATGGAGTTTCACCATGTTAGCCAGGATGGTCTCGATCTCCTGACCTCGTGATCTGCCCGTCTCAGCCTCCCAAAGTGCTGGGATTACAGGCTTGAGCCACCGCACCCAGCCTATTATTGCCCTTTTTTACTTGCTTTGGATTTAATTTTCTTTTCTTTTTCTAGGTTTTTAAGGTGGAAGTTTCGGTTGTTAAATTTTGAGTTTCCTTCTTATTTTATGTATGCCTTTAACAGCTATAAATTTCCCTCTAAACATTGTTTTTCCTGGATACCTTTTTTTTTTTTTTTTTGAGATGGAATCTCGCTCTGTTGCCCAGGCTGGAGTGCAGTGGCATGATCTTGGCTCCCTGCAAGCTCCGCCTCTGCAGTTCATGCCATTCTCCTGCCTCAGCCTCCTGAGTAGCTGGGACTACAGGCCCAAGTTAATTTTTTGTGTTTTTAGTAGAGACAGGATTTCACCATGTTAGCCAGAATGGTCTCGATCTCCTGACCTCATGATCTGCCCGCCTTGGCCTCCCAAAATGCTGGGATTACAGGCTTGAGCCACTGCACCTGACCTTTTCCTGGATTTTATAAGTTTTGTCATGTTGTGATTTTTTTTTTTTCATTCTGTTCAAAGAAATTTTTAATTTCCCTTGTGATTTCTATTTTTTGAGATAGGCTTTTTCTATGTTGCCCATGCTGGTCTTGAACTCCTGCCCTCAAGTGATCCTCTTTGGCCTCCCAAGTAGCTGGGATTAGAGGCACACACCACTCTGCCAAGTTCCCTGGTGATTTCTTGTTTGACTAATTGATTATTTAGGAATGTGTTGTTTAATTTTCACATATTTATGAATTTCCATATTCTTTTTGTTTTTGAATTCTAATTTCATTTTGTTATGGTTGAAGAACGTATACTGTATAAGTTCAATCTTTGTAAGTTTATTGACACTTGTTTTATGGCCTAATATATGATCTATCCTCAGGAATAGTCCATATGCACCTAAGAAAAATGTGCATTCTACTATTGTTGGGTGGAGTGTTCTATAGATGTCTATAGTGTTGTTTAATTCCTCTTTTTCTTTGCTGATCTTTTTTCTAGTTGTCAATTTTTGCATTGTTGTTGAAGCTATCTCCAAAATCACTATTTCTTCCGTAAGATCAAAATTGTTATTTAGCCCCTCTAGTGAATATTTTATTCTAGTTATGGTATTTTTCAACTCCAGAGTTTCCATTAAAAAAAAAAAAAATTCTCAGCCAGGCATGGTGGCTCATTCCTGTAATCCCAGCACTTTGGATGGCCAAGGTGGGTGGATGGCCTGAGCTCAGAAGTTTGAGACCAGCCTGGACAACATGACAAAACCCTATCTCTGCCAAAAATACAAAACATTAGCCAGATGTGGCGTGTGCCTGTGGTCCCAGCTACTTTGGAGGCTAAGGTGGGAGAATTGCTTGAGTCTGGGAAGCAGAGATTACAGTGAACTGAGATTGTGCCACTGCACTCCAACCTGGGTGACAGAGTTAAGACCCCAGCTCAAAATAATAATAATAATAATTTATATCTCTCTATTGATATTTTATACCTGGTGACATATACAGATACAGATATATTCTCATACTTTCCTGTAGTATGTAGTATTCAGACATAGATTTTTTTCAGTGTTTTGAATATGTTTAAATAGTTGATTTAAAGTCTTTGCCTAGTAAGTCCAACATGTGGCTTTCTTCAGAGGCATTTTCTATGTATTCCTTTTTTCTTGTGAATACAATTTTGTTTCACAATGTTTGGTTGAAATTGGACTTTTTAAATGCTATAATGTGGTAACCTGAAAGTCAGACTCTTCCCCCCTCTCCTATGTTGTTGTTGTTACAGCTGTTTATTTATTCAGTGACTTCGCTAGATTAATTCTGTAAAGTCTACATTCTTTATTGTATGTGGCCAATGAAGTCTCTAGTCAGCCATCTTAGTGGTCACTTAATGATTGGCCAGTGATTTCCTTTATTAACTAGAAGCAAAAAAGTCATCCCAGTCTTTACTGAGGGGTGCTGTGTGTGTGTGTGTGTGTGTGTGTGTGTATTGGGACACACTTTTTTTTTTTTGAGACAGAGTCTCGCTCTGTCACCCAGGCTAGAGGGCAGGGACATGTAATCTCGGCTCACTGCAGCCTCCACTTCCCATGTTCCAGTGATTCTCCTGCCTCAGCCTCCCAAGCAGCTGGGATTATGGCACCCACCACCATGCCCAGCTAATTTTTGTATTTTTGGTGCAGACAGGGTTTCATTATGTTGGCCAGACTGGTCTCAAACTCCTGACCTCATGATCCACCCACCTTAGCCTCCCAAAGTGTTGGGAGTACAGGTGTGAGCCACCTCACCCAGCCTAGGAGGCTGAGGCAGGAGGGCTGTTTGAGCCTAGGAGTTCAAGTCCAGACTGGGCAACATAGTGAGAAGCAAGACCCTGTCTCAATAAATAAATAAATACTCATTGGACAGGATTAAAAGATTGGGAAAATGGCCTCCAAAAGACCCTCCAAAACGGTGAGCCACCTTGCCCAGCCTAGGACATACCTTTAACACTCAGCCAGGTAGTGTCCAACTGTGCCTTAGCCTTCACTTCCTACTTACACAGAAAATCAAACTCAGCCACAAGTGAGAGCTTAGAGCTTTCCCATTCTATCCTAAGCACACACACAGCCCTACACATATGTGTCAGCCTGCAAATTTCCAGGAATATGGCAGAGTTCTTCGAGGCTCCTTTGGACATCTAATTTCCCAGCTTTTCCTTTTAAGCCGTTTAGTTAGTCTGAGTTTGTGGGGAGTGGAAAGGAAGTTCTGTGTGTGTGTGTGTGTGTGTGTGTGTGTGTCCCAACTGTTATTCATTGCTTCAGGCAGCCATGAAGTTAAAACGTTTGCCTTTAATTGTTTCCAACAAACATTTCTTCCTACCCAGGAGGAAGGCTATTCACAATGGGCTAGCTTCAAGTCATCCTTATAACTGTCTTCCAAGGAACTACCAGATAGGCCAAATAACGACAATTTCCTTAAGCACAGGTCTTTGAAAGGGTTCCACCTCTATTTGCCTCCTCTAGTGGCTGCCAAGAGGACTTCCTAAGAGGGAATGCAAACTGTTATTTTTCAAGGCTACTGCCAAGCTGGTGAGTGGGGAATGAGACTAGGGTAAGTTAAAATGGCACAAAGTTTGCTGTTCTTACTGAGATTCAACTTTTGTTTCTTCTAAGTACACTGTCCCCAAGTAGCTGCAAGCCTTTGGTTAATTTTCAGAATTTTGAAAAAGTTGATTCTACCTATTTTTGCCAGTTTTTGTTGTTGTTATCATTGCTATTGCTGCTTATGGGGCCTGAAGGGGTAAAGTTTTGGAGGGTCTTTGGAGGCCATTTTCCCAATCTTTTAATCCTGTCCAATGAGTATTTATTTATTTATTTATTTATTTATTTATTGAGACAGGGTCTTGCTTCTCACTATGTCGCCCAGTCTGGACTTGAACTCCTGGGCTCAAACAGTCCTTCTACCTCAGCCTCCTGGGTAGCTAAGACTACAAGTGTGCACCACCATGCCCAGTGCCAACGTGTTGCTAATGGTTTCTATGTGAGTAAACGAAGGGGGATGAATGCAGAAATAAAGATAAATACAAGAGGATCTATTTTAAAAGAAGGGGTCAGGGGGCTCCTTGCTTCTAGTGAGCAAACGCAGCCCTGAGCTTCCACAGCCCTTCATATTTATGAGGTGGAAAGAGCAGGGAGGGAGAGGTAATGGTTGGTCAGTTGCTTGATTTATCACAGGTACACATAATTTCTTTTTTTGTACAACAGTCTTCAGATTTCCTATAGCTAATCACAAGGAACACTGTGCTGGGGGGTGGGAAAACCCTCAGTATCCCTTCTGGTGGCAGACGCAGTTGTCAGTTTTCCAACATCCTGCTTTCATGAAAACAGTTTTCCATTTGCTCATATAGTCTCCAGTGGTATACTGAGTTGGTCACGACCTCCATTTTCTCGGCCTGTAACACCAATGAGTGTTTTTAGTTTAGTTAGTATGTTTTTAGTACAATAATTTTAATTAGGGTGTTTTGTTTTGTTTTGTTTTTGAGATAAGGGTCTCACTCTGTTGCCCAAGCTGGAGTGCAGTGGTGTAATCATAGCTCTCTGCAGCTTCAACCCCCTGGGCTCAAGTGATCCTCTCACCTCAGGCTCTTGAATAGCTGGAACTATAGGCATGTGCCACCACACCTGGCTAATTTTTTTATTTTTTTGTAGAAATGAGGTCTAACTATGTTTCCCAGGATGGTCTCAAACTCTCGGGCTGGGATTACAGACATGAGCCACTGTACCAGGCCAGGCTTTTTTTCTTTTCAATATAATAGCTTTATTTAAACATAATTTATATACTATACAGTTCACTGGTTACAGTGTACAATTCAGTTCACATTTAGAGTTGTGGTATAATCACAGAGTTGTAGTTGTTTTTTTTTTTTTAACCATTTTTATATCTCTATTGAAATTCCCCATCTCTTAACACATTATTTTTAACTTTTCCTATGGGATCTTTAACACATTTATCACTTATCTTGCCTGCTAATTCCAACACTGGATTAGCTGATAATTTGTTTCTATTATCTTATTTTTTTCTTAACTAAGAGTCATGTTTTCCTGTTTCTCCACATGTCTGGTAATGTATTATTGCGTACAGGATGTTGCAGGTAAAACATTGGGGAGATTCTGTATTCTATTACCTGCCTTCAAACAGAGTTGAGTTTTGTTCTAGCAGACGGGTAGATTACTGGCATATCACTCAGATCTAGTGGAGGCTTGGTTTTCACACTTTTTAGAATGCATTTATTTAGTTTTGTCCTCATTCCTAAGGAGAATCTCTTGGACCTGGACATGGTCCCCCGGGATGTCAATGGAAAGCCCGAGGTGTTTACCAAGCTCGCCTAACATAATGAGACTCAAACTCCAACACTGTTTCCCCTGAAGTGCACAGGTACTGACATCTCTGCTCAACAATTTCAGACTTCCAGCTGTTATTTTCCCCTAATCTCTTTGGAATCTCCACTCATGTAGTTTAGGTGTCAGCCGCAGATTTGAGAAAAATGTGCACATAGATTCGGTGCTCTGCTTTTGTAGCTCCCTTCTGTCCGGTTTTACCTCCTCAATTTCCTGCCACTCCAGCAATCTCCAACTCTGTCCTCTGACTCCTCAGGCCACAACTTCTAGTTGTTCTGTGTCCCCATGTTCCACAAGAACTGGGAGGTGCTCTCCAAAGAAAGCTATAGAAATGTGGCTCTCACCCAGCATGGTTCCTTTCTTTTAAGAATTAAATCCCATCAAGTTTCTGCCTGTTTTTTGTTTTTTGTTTTTTGTTTTTTTGTCATTCTCCAGCAGCTTCATACCATTTAAAAAAATATTTAGATCAGAGTTTATCATTGTTATCTTAAAGAGGACTAGTCTGATATAAGCCACTCTGCCAATACCAAAAGTTAAGACCTTGCTCCAGAACTGTTACCCTTGTACTATGTTATTAGGTATTCATTACCTAGTTTATTGTACAAGTAATAAATACTCATATATTTAAAAATTGCCAAATGATACAGAAATATACAAAAGAAAATTTAATTTTTAAGTAATTAAAAAATTAATCACTTCAATTATTCCCACCCCACTCCCCTCTCCATGATAATTTGGCATGCATCCTTACAAACACACACAGACACATGCATGGCTTTTACATAAATGGTATGATTTTATGTGTATTATTTAGTAATCTACCTTGTTTTCACTTAGTATGTTTTTTAGCAATTTTCTGTGAGTACATATTTATTCTTTCATTAGGTGTTCATAAAGCATTTGCTATGTATCAGGCACTGTTCTAAATCCTGGAGATAAATCAGTGAACCAAACTTGCCTTCATGGAGGTTATAGTCTATCTAGGGTGGGAGGAGGTGAATCAGAAATAAACAATTAACAAAATAAATAAGGTGTTACGTGCTGTGGAGAAAAATTAAGTGGGAAAGGCAATAGGATTGCTAACCATCTGGGAAGAGAAGGTGTTTGCAAATTATTTAAAGAGTGAACAAGGAAGGTGACGTTTGAGCGGCTCAGAAGAAGTGAGGTGGTATGAGAAAACAACTCTCCAGGCACTGGGAACAGCAGGAGGGAGGACTTGGCAGGTGCCTGCCAGTGTGTTTGGGGGAACAGTCAAGGCCAGTGTGTGTGATGTGGAGTGAGCAGGTGCAGTAAGAGATAAGGTCAGATTGCTGTAGAGGCCCAAGTGGTACCGCACCTTGGAGACCACTGTAGTTTCCTGTCTCTACATATCATTCTGTGAAGGTGGGTTAGCTGGATCCCCTTTCACTTCAGCTGGCACCACAGGGTGTTCCTGTTGAGCCCTGGCCCCCACGGTCCGATGAATGTGTCTCTTCTCTGTGCTTTCTTGCTAGCCTGAGTCTTTCTTAGTGGTGCTGCAACTTAGCTATAGATTCTCAAAACAGCTTTCCCTGTGATTTCTTGGATACTTGCTTTGAGTCCAGATTCTCCCTTCATGGTGATTTCCCCACTGGAAACCATGGTGTGTTCTCCTGCCAGCAGACCTACTTCAGGATCAGGCTTCCCCTGACCAGGTCTCACCCCAATCTCAAATATCAGAGAAGAGGGGCTGAAATGACCATCCACTCCTTCCCGGAAGGCCTTGGACTTCTTTGCAAACCTGTTCACCTTCTCCTCAAAAACCAAGTCTACATATTGAAGACATATGTAAGAATCCTGCTTTTATGAAGCCATAAAAGGCTCCATTTCACCATTCTCTTAGGGCAAGGAGTCCCTATCTAATGTACACTGCCATAAATAACAGATACCACTAAAGTTATCCTACTCTGAAAGGAAGAGACCTGTTTCAAGGTGAAACATTCAATCCATATAAGCAGAGAAGAGGGGCAGCCCCTTAGCACTCTCTTATATATGGATGTACTATAATTTAATTGGTAGTTCTTCTACTTTTGAATATTTCTTTTCCTCCTTTTTTATTATTATAAATAATTCTGCAATGAATATCTTGGCATGAGTGGAAAATATTTCTTGAGACTAGATTCTTGAAAGCAGAATATTGGGTCAAAATACATAAGCATTTGAATTTAAAACATTCCCAAATTGCCCTACAAAAATGCTTTACCAATTTTTATTCCCATAGGAATGTCTGTTCCCCCCTCCATCACCATCACTAAATATTAAAAATCATTTTTCACCTTTGATATTAGTATTGTTTCAATTTCCATATCTCTGGTTGCTAGTGAGGTGGAACTTTTTTTACATTTATTGGCTGTTTTTCTTTTTCTGTAAACTGACTATTCATAACCTTTGCTTTCTATTGGATCGTTTGTCATTTCTTTATCTTGCACATGTTGCTTTAAGTCTATTCCTAGGTATTTTGAAGTTGTTGTAATTGATTACTACAGATTAATAGAAAAGCTATTGATTTTTAGTACATCAGTCTTATTTCTGACATTCTTCCTGAACATTTTTCTTGATTTTAATAGTTTTACAATTGATTATCTTTTTTGCTTAGGGAGACTATCGTATCATTTGCAATAATGGTTTATTGTGATTACTGATGTATTTGGACTTATGCCTACTATTTTTGTTATATATATATATACACTTTTTAAAATTTTTTTGTTTTTATTTTTATTTTTATTTTTGAGGCAGTTTCTCTCTTATTGCCCAGGCTAGAGAGGGAAATGGCACTATCTTGGCTCACTGCAACCTCCACCACCTGGGTTCAAGTGATTCTCCTGCCTCAGCCTCCTGAGTAGCTGGGATCACAGGCACCTGTCACCACGACCGGCAATTTTTCTTTTTTTTTCAGATGGAGTCTCGCTCTATCCTAGAGTACAACGGTGCGAGCTTGGCTCACTGCAAACTCTGCCTCCCAGGTTCACGCCATTCTCCTGCCTCAGCCTCCTGTGTAACTGGGACTACAGGCACCCGCCACCATGCCCGGCTAATTTTTTATAATTTTAGTAGACACAGAATTTCATCGTGTTAGCCAGAATGGTCTTGATCTCCTGACCTCGTGATCTGCCCACCTTGGCCTCCCAAAGTGCTGGGATTACAGGAGTGAGCCACCGTGTCTGACCACGCCTGACTAATTTTTTGTATTTTTGGTAGAGACAGGGTTTCGCCATGTTGGCCGGGCTGGTCTCGAACTTCTGACTTCAAGTGATCCACGCGCCTCGGCCTCCCAAAATGCTGGGATTACAGGCTTGAGCCACCGCACCTGGCCTCTATTCTATATTTTCTTCCATTGACTATGCTTTCTGGTTTCTTTTTTCGTTGCCTGCCTGTTGAGGTTTGGTAGCATTTCTTTGTTCCTTTTGTGGTCTATAAGTTCTATGTTCTGTTTCTATTCCTCTTGCATATTTTGTTAAATACTGAAACAAATTTTTCTGTCAATGTCAGAAATCCAATCAATTCGTAACCTCCCCTAAACAAAGTAAA
Source organism: Colobus angolensis palliatus (assembly GCF_000951035.1). NCBI lineage: Eukaryota > Metazoa > Chordata > Mammalia > Primates > Cercopithecidae > Colobus > Colobus angolensis. Next base: position 1,471,161 of record NW_012111586.1, read on the forward strand.
ATCATTAATACACTTGAACCCAACTTCCCAGGCCTCATTTCCCTTGTTTTATTAAAATAATTTGAGATCTTAGTACTAGATTGGGTTTTAAAATCTTTTTTCACATTGTGCCTCTATTACTTAGGGATACTTTATTTTTTGCTTTTTGCTATATAGAAGTTATATTTTCTTCTGTCATCTCCCATGATTTAAAAGATAGTAATCCTGTTTTTAATTTTACTACTGATCGACTTTTATATTCATGAAATTTCTCTGATGATGAAAGGTAAAAACAATCGATATCTCCTAACTCCCTTACTTGATGTCAAATGAAGGTTTTAATGTACCTTTACCTGCCTTGCCCACTTCTCACTCATTTCCCAGTCTTTTAAAATTTACTGTGGGTTTATAAATCCAGCTAGCATTATAATTATGTGCATCTTTTTTAAGAATAGATTTTTTGTTCAATTCTTATGATTTACTTAGTTGATTTTAATGCTTGCAACCACTCTTCTATATTACAATGTTCCTATTTCCAAGATTTAATTTTAATTTCTCTCTTGAGTAGCTGAAGTTTGTCTTCAAGTTGTTTACTTATGGAGAACACGTTTCTACATCATTCTTCATAAATCTGGATGATATTTCTGTTGTTTTCGCACAACAATGACAGCTTGTTGGGTACAAAATTTTCATGACCATCTTTTGTACTCAAAACTATAACCATTGCTGCCTATCTTCTCTGGTGTTTAGAAATGACAAGGCAAAACCTAAGGCCAGCCTAAATTTCCTGCTTTGTAACACAATTTCATGTATGGATTCATTTCTTTTTTTTTTTTTTTTGAGACGGAGTCTCGTTCTACTGCCCAGGCTGGAGTGGAATGGTACAATCTCAGCTCACCACAACCTCCGCCTTCCGGGTTCAAGTGATTCTCCTGCTTTAGCCTCCCAAGTACCTGGGACTACAGGCGCACACCACCATGTCTGGCTATTTTTTTTTTTTTTTCGTATTTTTAGTAGAGACGAGGTTTCACTATGTTGGCCAGGCTAGTCTTGAACTCCTGACCTCATGATCCACCTGCCTTGGCATCCCAAAGTGCTGAGATTGCAGGCATGAGCCGCCGCACCTGGACAGATTCATTTAATATTTTTCCTTCATCTTGGAAAAATTCTTTTTCTTTTTAGAGACAGGGTCTCATTCTCTTACCCAGGCTGCAGTACAGTGGCATGATTATAGTTCACTTTAGACTCAAACTCCTGGGCTCAGGCGATCTTCCCACCGCAGTCACCCAAGTAGCCGGGACTATAGGCATGTGCCACCCCACCCCAAAAAAACACAAGATTTTTGTATTTTTTTGTAGAGACGGGGTTTTACCATGTTGCCCAGGCTAGTCTTGAACTACTGGACTCAAGTGATCTGCTTGCCTCAGCCTCCCAAAGTTCTGGGATTATAGGGGTGAGCCACCACACCCCCAGCTGAAAAGACTTTTTTCAGTAAGTCTAGGTCCTGGTATATAATTCTGTATAAATTTTCTCTGGAACTTATTGATTGGTTTACCCAATCATTTTCAGCTCAGGAAATGACTTCCTCTTGGGTATGTGACTATTACATCTGTTTGTTTGGTTGTCATGATCACTAATATCTCTTGGCCATGCCCTCCTCTCCATCAGCTCCCACCAGAGGAACACAACAGCCTTCAGATGATCTCTCTGATTTCCTTCAGCCCACTTCTCCCTTTTCTGTCAATGTCAGGAAACACATCAATTCATAACCTCCCTTAAACAAGAAAACATCATTAATACACTTGAACCCAATTTCCCAGGCCTCATGTCCCTTGTTTTATTGAAATCATTTGAGATCCTAGTACCAGTTTTTTGTTTGTTTGTTTGTTTTTCTTGGAGATGGAGTCTTGCTCTGTCGCCCGGGCTGGAGTGCAATGGCGTGATCTCGGCTCACTGCAACCTCTGCCTCTCGGGTTCAAGAGATCTCCTGTCTCAGCCTCCTGAATAGCTGGATTACAGGGGTCCGCCACCAAGCCCAGCTAATTTTTGTATTTTTAGTAGAGACAGGATTTCGCCATGTTGGCCAGGCTGGTCTCAAACTCCTGACCTCAAGTGATCCACTTGCCTTGGCCTCCCAAAGTGCAGGGATTACAGGCGAGAGCCACCGCGCCCAGCCAGTACCAGGTTCTTTTTTAATCTTTTTTCACATTGCATCTCTATTACCTAGGAATACTTTATTTTCTGCTTTTTGCTATATAGAATGTTCTATTTCTTTTGTCATCTCCCGAGATTGAAAAGACACTAATTTTCTCCACTTCCATTCATTACTTTTGAGGGCAAAGCCCCTGACGGCTTCACTTACTACTGCGAATGTTGGCTGTCTACGGCTCTCATAATATGACCCAAACTCCTTAGCGTGGCCATGGCAGCCTCTGGTGAGTGTCCCCAACCTTAGTGGCCTCACCAGCCATGACACTCCTCCCTGCTGCCTGTGATGTAGCTGCACTGGCCTCCTCTTTCTCCTTCACAGATACCTGTGCCCTCCTGCCTTCTCTTCACTTTCTGTTCCTTCTGCCTTCATGGTCTGGCCAACCCCTCAGGGTTGTTTAGATGTCAGCTGAAATGTTGCTTCCTCAGGAAAGCTCTCCCTAACTCCTCCACTTCTACTCCTCTTGATGTTCTGTTACAGCTCCCTAAACTTTGTCTTTCATTCCTTTTTCCACATAAGTATTTATTGAGTGCCTACTATGTGCCAGGCACCATTCTAGACATCAAGGATACTGCCATGAATGAAAGAGACTAAGGTTGCTGCTCTCATGGAGCTAAATTTCACGGATGCTCCTTCATAGCATTTCTCAGGCTTATTATTTAAACTAATTGATTGTGGAATTGTTTTTGTTCTGTCTCCCCCACAAAACAGTAAGCTCTATGAGGGCAGGGATCAAATCCAGTTGTTGAGTCTTATAACTCTAGGATATAAGATCATGCCTGGTATATAATAGACGTTTGATGGGTGAATTAATGCTATTTGTGGAAGTCAGGACTCTTTCACGTTGCAATCCGTCTCAAACTAGCTACAGCAAAGGAAAAAAAAGAACAAGGGGTGGATTTATCAGCTCACTAGCTGGGAAGGCTGTGGGCAGCTCTAGTATCCGGCACAGCTGGGTCTGGAGTCTTGCTCGGTGCCAGCAGGGCTCCCTCTGCTCCCCTGCGTGTGCTGATCTTATTTTCTCCAGCTATAGATGGATTTCCTCCATGTTGCCAGGGGAGATGGGTACTGACAGTTCCAAATTCACATATCCTCAGCTTAGCAACACCAGGAAAAAAAAAAAAGAAAGAAAAGAAAAGCACTTGTTTCTCTCAGCATCTGTATATACACAGGGCCCAGACACCTGGGGACTGGTCTGGCTTACATCCCCTGGTGTTTTTGCTCTGTCCAAAAGAAAAAACCATTCTGATTGGCCAGGTCTGGGTGGTCCACCTCTCCCTAAGGGTCCGGGAAAGTCAGGTAGGCAGGGCAGCACAGTTGACCTTTGCCCCAGGAAGTCTCAGAGTTCAGGAGGTATAACAGGTATTACAGGTATTACCAACAAGAAGAAAGAAGTGTACCACCTGGACAAATGCAGTAGCTCCCCCATTTTTTGCATAATGGGCTTCTTGCCTTTCTTACTTTCTGCAGCCAGTGCTTTTCACATCTGCCTCCCTCTCAGCCTGCCCCATCTGTCTTTTCGTTAGTAACAGTTTCCTGAAGGTGCTGGCTTCGTGCTGAGGGTGAGAAATGAAGGAGTCCAAGGCACCTTGTACCTGCTCTACACAAAGCCACATTTTGAGGACAGGGGCCTCAGGTGGTATCCTCATACTTTGGGAAGCTCTGCATCATGGGCACCATCGTCATGATCCACTCGAGAAGAGCTACACAGACTCTATCAAGTCATTTTGCCCCTCTAAGCCTGAAAAGCAGGTTAGTAGAACCGCCCCGCCCCCGATAACCCTCTGATTTCAGGTGTTGAGAAGCTAGCGTTTCATCTGGAGAGGGGCTGCCCAGATGCCCACTTCCCTGGCTGTGTTCAAGGGCCAGGCCACAGACTAGAGCACCCCTTCATGCATGTGCAGTGCCCTCAGCATTTGCCGCATCAGTTTAGAGGCTCCAAGTCCCAGGGCCACACGGTTCTGAGGACACCACACACTATTTTCATATAACTCAGAGTTAGGGTCTAGATTCAGATCATTATAAGCAGGTTTACGCACTTGCATGGAAGTCCAGCGTGATATTCCCGAGTCAGGCAGGATATGGAGCCATTTTCCACTGTGCAGGATCGTCCCGGGCTCCCAGAGCATCCAGCGTCCCTGGCCCCTGACCACTAAATGCCAATGGCACACACCCCTTTAATCACTGTGACCACTAAAAAGGGTCCCCTACAATTTTCTAAGTGCATGCTGGGGGATTGTCTACACGTGGTTTCTCATCTTTGAACCTGGATTTACTGTTCCCCATACCTTCCAGTCCTGCCCGTACCCCGAGCCACTTCACTCCCTCATGGATCCCCTCTCCAGGAACGCGGTAACTACAATGTAGATCAAGGGAAGAGTGACCTTTGTTTTGCTTAGAACTTTTCCAATAGTTGCTCAGCATTTAGGAAAACCACTGGAAGCAAAGCCCCTTGAGGTATTTTCGTGCCAGCACATCACAGTGTCTCAGACTGCATTTATGCCTGTGATTGCCTGTGATGTTCAGTGACTGTACATCCACATATAAGCCTGTGGCCCCTGCATGATGTCTACAGTGCTGTCATGATTGAGATCTAATCCTGTATCATGTTCCCTTTATGTCACCTTTATGTTACTGTGGGGCTCTTATTTGGATATTTTGACTTTTGAACATGTTAGATGTTTGAAACTATATACATAGTAGGTAATATTATTTATGCATTTGTTTCTTTCTTTTTTTTTTTTTTTTTTGAGAAAAAGTCTTGCTCTGTTGCCTAGGCTGGAGTGCAGGGGCATGATCTCGGCTCACTGCAACCTCTACCTCCTAGGTTCAAGCAATTCTTCTGTCTCAGCCTTCTGAGTAGCTAGGACTATAAGCTCCCGCCACCATACCCGGCTAATTTTTGTATTTTAGTAGAGATGGAGTTTCATCATGTTGGTTAGGCTGGCCTCGAACTCCTGACCTCAAATGATCCGCCTGCCTCAGCCTCCCAAAGTGCTGGGATTACAGGCATGAGCCACGACGCCCAGCCTACTTATGTATTTATTTCAAGATGGTAAAGAGAATGTTATTTGGTTGGTGCAAAACACTTGTTATAAATATGAATTGGGTGTGACAGACTTGAGAACAATAAGCCTAGAAGTTAGGCAGATGTCAGCAACAAGAAGGAATATATATTTTTTTGTTATTCAGAACGATCTTACTTTTTTTTTCTTTCTTTTTTTTTTTTTTGAAATGGAGTCTTCCTCTGTCACCCAGGCTGGAGTGCAGTGGTGCAATCTCAGCTCACTGCAACCTCTGCCTCCTGGGTTCAAGCAATTCTCCTGCCTCAGCCTCCCTAATAGTGTGCCACAATGTGAAGCTTTTTTTTTTTTTTTTGTATTGTAAATTTTTTTTTTGTATTTTTCAGTAGAGACGGGGTTTCTCCATGTTGGCCAGGCTGGTCTCGAACTCTTGAGTTCAAGAGATCCACCCGCCTTGGCCTAGTGCTGAGATTACCGGCATGAGCCACCAGGCCCGGCCCAATCTTATTTTTCTTAATAACAGACCCATAGCAAAGACATAGGACCTGCCTTTCACCAGGCGTGTCAGCCTTTGATACAGCTGGGGTCCCAAGAGCACTATGCTTCCGATTCCTCCACCTGTTACTCTCACAAGCATCACACCGAGACATTTCTGCTCCCCGGTCGGCCAGCCCTGGAGACGAAGAGTCCTGGCAGTGACAGACTGGCCAGGCTTGGAGAGGGCCCCTCCTCCACTCAGCAGTGGCATTATCACTTGCTCAAGGCCACTGCTTTTCTCAGGATCTCCTAGAGTCCTTTCATTTTTTCCTGAATCCTTTATAGCTGTGAAGGACTCACACTTCATGGGCCTAGGACCCAATTCAAGACAGGCACTGAGGGCTCCCCAATCCCCTTTTCCCCAGACACAGGTCCCCTGAAATATTCTCCAGGCCAGGGCAGGCAGTCTGGCTGGAGGTGGTCTCCAAATGAACACAGCCCGCACTCCCCATCCGTGCTAGAGAAGAGCTGGACGCCTTCTCTGAATCCTGTAGCCATTCTTCTGTCTTAACCGCCCTCTTCGGACTGCATGAATCATGTTTGTTCTGGAAAACAGAGGAGCAGAAATAGGAGGTCTTCGTTTGGATTCCAAGCACAGGGTCCTCTCTCACGTCCTCACTTGAACCTTCTCTGGGTCTCGCCGGCTCATCATGTCACCTATGTGAGTGGACTGCGCCGAGCTGGGCGTGCTCCTCCTGACAGCCTTGAGGACAGTCCCCGCATGTTACTGCATCCCAGATAAACAAAATTCCAACTCCAAAGGCAGTGACGGATAATGTGGACTTTTTACTGAAGGTTTTGTGAGACGACTCAGGAGTCATCATGCTCCCCACAAGCTTGTTCCCCCAAGTTCCCCATCCACAGCGGCTGCACACTCCTCTCCTTGCTCTCCGACCTTTCTTCCTTGCCTTCTCTCTCTATGTGCTCCAGCCTCCTCCCTGACACCCTCTCAAAGTTAGCGTGTAAAACCTGGACATCCTTAGCCAGAGGCCCCCTAGGAGGCCTTGGTTCATCTCCCCACCCTCTCCTGCTAGAAATACTTGTGGTCTTCAGCAAAGAGAAGTGGGTGTGTTATTTCCAGCTCCAGCCCAGCCCCACAGCACCCTCGTCCCCTCCCCGCCTCCCCATTGCCTTCAACTCTGAAACTTTGCTTATGGATATTCTTGCCAGCCCCAGCCTGGCCTGCAGGGGAGCCCTGTGATTACCACCAGCACCCTGGACAGGTTCCAGGTGATGTCCTGGACATCCACCCACCCACGACAGCACCCTGACCCATCCCTCCCACGGGAAAGGTAGTCTTTGCCAAGCTCTTTCTCCACATCACTGTCTGCCACAGATGGCTTTCACTGCCGTCAGCCATACATGTTTCCAGGGCATGAGAGGGTGGAGGGTGCCACAAAGTCCTGGGCTGTTCTGGGCTGTCCCTGAGGCTGTATGACCCTGGCCCTGCAATCCCAACGGATTAAACTTGCCCCCTCGGAGACATACCAGGAGTGGTGTCCCGCCAGGGCCAGGGGCTGACAAACGGCCCCTCAGAGCAGGGCCTTGTCTATTGAGATTGGGACCTGCTCACCTTAAGCTCCCCACATTCATCTCCCCTCTGATCCCAACTCTGATTTGGGTTGCCTCCCTCTCTGTCAGCTCACTAAGGGCTGGAATGCAGGTGACCCTCTAGATTCTGGAGGGTCTAACATTGTTAGGAAACCCTGGCTAAATTGGTCCCACTCCAGCTGGCTTCAGACATTCCACATTCTCAAAGCTGTGCAGTGCCCCTTGTCAAATTCATTCCGAACACCTCTGGAACTCATCATGCACATGTGTGGAGCGCCTTCCCACATCTGGTAACCTGGGGTTACTAACTCAAGACCTGGCCTCCTAGCTGTCCACCATCAGGGGTCAGAGCCCTCAGCTCACAGAGCCACAGGGACAATAGCTTTAGCAACTGGGAGTTCGATGTGGGTTCCCTCTTCAGAAGCAAACCCCGGAAGGAAGATTCGCATGCAGGTGATTTAAGAAGAGTTCCCAGGAAGAACCAGTAGGAGAGTAAGGTGTAGGGACCAAGAAAGGAAGGGGGTTGAGTAAGGGTGGGCTATTGAGCAGTGTCCCACAGAGGGTGACTTTGGCCCAATCCCTTCACAGGATTTTGAGGCTGGTGCAGGGCACATGTCAGTTGGTCCTGTCCAGGGAGCGGTGGAGCTGCAAGGTTTAAGCCTGAACCCCTTAATCCCTGGTAAAGGTTGCCCTTGCCCTACATAAATTCCCAGGTACTTGCACCCTCCTTGCATTCACTTAAAATGGGTTCCAGGAGCCTGAGCTCAGCCTCTGGCAAAGATAGAGTACAGGCTGTTATAGGTGAAAGCACTCAGGTTGCTGGTGTGCAAAAGTGACCCAGGGCTATAGGGGCAAAATGCAGATGACATTGGCTACAGAGTCTCTCTGTAATCATTTCTCAATGCAAACTCTTTCTATTCCAGGCCTGCAAACCTCTCATGCTCCCCTAGCATGTTCCAGCCTCCACTCTCAGCCTCTTCCTATCCTGGGAGCAGAGCCTCTTGCTTGCTGCAGGGTCTGTCGCCTGGCATCTGCTTACCAGCAGGTGAGGCAGGCCTGGAACCCGATCCAGTCCAAGGGTCTCTGCTCCCAGCTCCTCTCCTCTCCAGAAAAGGATTCAACCCTTAAGAAATGGGAAATCTGTTGAGGTTGGAGTTTCCTATATCCTCATAAAGGGGGTTGGAAATCCCTTCCACATGAAGGGCAGCAAGGGCCTCGGGCATACCACCTGCCCCGCAGAGCAGACAGCCTCTAGACAAGTGGGAATGTTTGTCCTAGGCAAAACCATCCTCTAAGCCCTCACCCAAATGATGAGTGGATTTCTCTGAGCCCCCAGGGGAGCTGAAACATGCCCCTCTGCTTCAGCACTAAGCTCTCCACCTGCCACTCAGGCTAGGAGGGAATCACCGGTCCTTCGTTGCTCCTCTTTTCCTCTTCATTATATTTTGCCGTCTCCAGATTAAATGTGGTGGAGAGACTTTGGGAGGCCGAGGCAGGTGGATCACTTGAGGTCAGGAGTTTGAGACAAGCCTGGATAACATGGCAGAAACCCCGTCTCTACTAAAAACACAAAAAATAGCTGAATGTGGTGGCACATGCCTAAGGTCCCAGCTACTCAGGACGCTGAGGCACAAGAATCGCTTGAACCCAGGCAGTAGAAGTTATAGTGAGCCGAGATCACCCCAATGCACCCCAGCTGGGGTGACAGAGCAAGACTTCATCTCGAAAAAAGAAAGTGTGGTGGAGAGAGCTTCCCACAGCCCCACAGATGTATGGGTGTCTCACCCCAACCTGGGGTCAAGGTGTCACTGGGTTTTCGTTTCAAAGGGTCACCGGTCAGCTTTGTCTCCCCATCCTCCTCACCATCCATCTCGTACTCACTCCTCATCAAAAAAGAAGGCTGGCTTCTCTGGGGCATTTCCTGTTTAGCTTGTCATGGGAGGTATAGTCAGTGCCCTCAGACAGGTGGATTCCCACTCCTCCAGGTCTCCTTTGGGTGGCTGGCTGTTTGGACATACCACCTTAACAGTTCTGGCCTCTGGTTGCATGTTAGAAACTGTCAGCCGGGCGCGGTGGCTCAAGCCTGTAATCCCAGCACTTTGGGAGGCCGAGACGGGCGGATCACGAGGTCAGGAGTTCGAGACCATCCTGGCTAACACGGTGAAACCCCGTCTCTACTAAAAAATACAAAAAGCTAGCCGGGCGAGGTGGCTGGCGCCTGTAGTCCCAGCTACTCGGGAGGCTGAGGCAGGAGAATGGCGTAAACCCGGGAGGTGGAGCTTGCAGTGAGCTGAGATCCAGCCACTGCACTCCAGCCTGGGCGACAGACCCAGACTCCGTCTCAAAAAAAAAAAAAAAAAAAAAAGAAAAAGAAACTGTCAGGAGTCCTGCCCCATCCCCTCTCAGATATGGAATTTTCTCGATTGCTAAGTTATCTCCTGCCTATCTGGGGCCACCAAACCCATTATGAAACTCAATCTCCAGTCTGCAAACCTGGCTCTACACCTGGATAAATTGAAAGAAATCTTTCAGTTGCAATAACAGAACAGCAGCTCAAATTACTATAGGGGAAAAAAGGGGGATTTGCTGGTTCATTCATTGAAAAATCACAGAGGCAGTTAGCTTCAGGCTCAGCTGGATCCAGGTGCTTAAACAAAGAGTTGGTAAATGACAGCCTGTGAGCCAAATATAGCCTGCCACCTGTTTTGTAAATAACTTTTTATTGGAACACAGCCATACTTATTTGTTTACATATTGTCTATGGCTGCTTGTACCCTACAACCACAGAGCTGAGTAGTTGCAGCCGAGACCACATGGTCCATAAAGCTGAACATATTTACCATTGGCTCTCTATAGAAAAAGTTTGCCAATCCCTGGCTTGAACAATATCATCAGGAATCTGCCTTTATCTCTCATTGCCTAAAGGCTGTCATTAATGTCCTTGCCCTTCCCCCTAAACTGCAAAGACTGAGAGTGGCTGAGGTGTGACTCCCCAAGTAAAGACTGGGGAGAAGGATAAATGGCTTTGGAGCAGGCCAAAACAACAGATGTCTGCTCTACAGGCTCTGATCTTGTTTTCTGTGCAGTGACAAGCCATAAGCCACTTGGAGTTTATCCTTCAGCTTGGTGGCATCCTGAATGAGACTGTCCCTGTCTCCTTGTTGTCAAGCCCAAAACAAAATCAACACGTGATCGTGGCTGCAGCCCGACTATCAGGATAGACTGCTCAGTCAGCAGCACCGTTCCAGGGGCAGCGTGTGGATGAGGACATCTTCATACCAGCCCTATGGCCTATCCGATTTGCATAGAGCGTGCCAAGCCCATTTAATAATGTTCTGTTCAGTCCCTTGGGCTGGGGAGTCCCCTTGGGGAGCAATTCCAGTCTTGCCAATTGAAGTTCTGCGGGTAAAATAATTCTTAAAATCTCACCATTTTTTGGTGAGAAGATCTCAAAACAGAAGATCCAAAAACTGAAAAGAACTTCTCCCACCACCCTCCTGCCACCGAGGATGCTGCTTGATCCTTGCTGGGGTAGCTGGGCACGGGAGGAAGTACGCCCTCCAGACTCGACTGTCTAGTTTCAGAAGACAGCAATCAAGGTGTGCCATTTTCAAAGAGCATCCCACGCTAAGTCATCTCCAGACGGGCGGGTTGGTGGGCAGTGTTTTCTATGAACTGCACTGGGGCGCAGGTGTCACATTTTATCTGGACATCCTCTGCCATCCTGGGCCAGAGGAATCATGCCCTAATTAGCCCCAGCATCTGTTCCCTCCCCAAGGCCTAAAATCATCATGCGTGGACTCGGCGCCGCGGGGTAGCCTTTCTGAAGCAGTACCAACTGCTTCCACAGACCATGTATGAGGCACAAGGAATCCTGTACAATACCTAATAATTAGGGCAATTTCTGTCATTCCTAGAGAATGGCGTTCAGGCCGTAAGAGAAGCTTTGTACCCTTCCTGCCAAGAGACCTACTTCTTCCCTTTCGCTGTCAACCACAGCTAGACATTTTCCTAGCAAAGCTCTTTGCCAGTCCCCTACATTCATCTGGGGCAGGGAGCTAGATTTGGGTTATGTAATTCAAGGCTCTAAGTACAGCTTCTGAGCATTGCCCTAGGCTGTCAGCCAAGCCTCTTTTCCAGACCCCTTTGCCATTCCAAATGGTCTACGCTCCCTCATTAAAGATGGTCTCAGTGACCCAAGGACACGACCTTTGTAACATAGCAGCTGCACCTTCAGAGCACATGAAAACAACGTTGGAATTACAGGCCACTGGAACATCCCCCCAGCCTGCCTTCCAATACCCAGTTCAGTGCTGGGAAGTGAAGGGTGTGACAGCCCACACCTGAAGGGTGCTCCAAATTCACATTCCTTAGATGTATTCTGATAATCCATATCAGCATTAAAAATGCTGGTCTGGGCCTGCGGCAGTGGCCAACACTTATAATCCCAGCACTTTGGGAGGCCAAGGCAGGAGGATCACTTGAGCCCAGGAGTTTAAGACCAGCCTGGGCAACATACTGAGAACTCATCTCTACAAAAAATTTTTAAAACTTAGCTGGGCATGCTGGCATGCACCTGTAGTCTCAGTTACTCAGGAGACTAGGGCAGAAGGATCACTTGAAGCTGGGAGGTCTAGGCTACAGTGAGCCATGATCAAGCCACTGTATTTCAGTATTTCAGCCTGAGTAACAGAGCAAGATCTTGTCTCAAAAAAAAACCTGGTCTGTTCATGGAGTATTGGACCTTACTGCCAAATGGCCATTGATGAGCAACATCACAATTTTATTATCCCCATCGACCTGATATAACACCACCTTCCATCTGTTTGTCCTAGATCAAGACTGTCTGCCGGCATTCTTTCCTTTAGGGAACCACCCCTTCCTCATTCCATGTGGCTTAGGGGGCACTGATCCCCACTCAGTCCTCATCCTCAAGACCCAAAGGTGGGTGCGTGACATGAGCCTGCAAATCAGACTACTCCATTTCCAATCTCTAGCCATAGTGATTAGTTCAGGGACGGGCACATGACCAAGCTGGGCCAATCAGAATCTTCCCTGGGAGTTTTCTGTCAGAACTATCAAGAAAATGCTCCTGTATTCTCTGAGAGTGGAAGATGGAGCTGCCTTAGCCATTTTCACTGTCCATGTGAAGGAATAATTCTGCAATAGAAGAGAATGAGGGCAACAAGCAATGTGAACCAGAGAATAAACCAAGATGAGAGATGGAGAGGGAAGGAGGCACAGAAACAGAGAGAAACGTGATAACTATTATTTGAGTCCCTGAACCCAGCCATTTCTGAGTATCTAATCTAGGCTTTGAGAAAATAAAATATTATAAGCTCCAGTCTATTATTTCATCTTTGTTTAACATTGTAATTGAAACCAGAGGTTTCAATCCCAATAAATAAGGAATCTTCAGAGAATGAATAGTTATTGACACAGTGCTTTTGAGAATGCAAAACACTGGACTGGACATAATTTTTTGTGTGGCAAAAATTAGGAGTAAGGGCAAAGGTACAAAGTACAGAGAAAGGGAGACAAATACACACACACACACATACACACAGAGAGAGAGAGAGAGAGAAAGAGAGAGACTATTAACCATATGGAGTTAAGATCTTATTTCAAATTACATTTATTCTTATTTTATACCTTGTCATCATGATATCGAGTAGTTTGTATGCATGAAGCTCTCCTCTGACTTTCTACTCTAACTGCAATGGTTTATTGTTTTATAACCCTTAACCCTGAGACTATGATGGTTGTTTATCGTAGAAAATTGTATTTACTCCTTGTAAGTTTGTTATAAGGAATTGAACTTTCCAGCAACCCTGTAATATTTCACCTGAGCTGAGTATGACTTCAGTACTCTTGTTTTATTTAAACCAACCAGCAGCGCAAGGCTGGTATACTTTCTTGGTGTTGGGAAAAAAAGTATTTGTAAAGTTTTTTTTCCCCCTTGCATAAGTTATACAAGAAAAACAAATACTGGTTATAACGGACTCACATTAAAAGCACAATGCACAATTTAAACTTTTTCTTCCACACTCTGGGCTTTTGAGTTATCTCAACCAATATATTGTCCTTTCTCGTTCAGGTGCAACAGAAAGAATCTTGAGTAATACACCTTCTGAGGGGGAGTGGTGAGGGAGGCAAGGGCTACGTGGGTCAGCAGGGTAAGGTGAGAGCATGGACTAGCTGATCCCTACTGTTCCTAATACTCTACCCTCTTTCAGGGCCTGAGGCTGCCCCTGACATTTTCAAGATACCTGGATACCATCTCTGAGCTAACACCGATTTCTAGAACTCCAGAATGCTACCAGGATGCCGTGGTCAGAGTGGGAATGTACGGGGTCAGGGTAAACGGAGCTGTTGACCTGAGTCCACCCCAGGAAGGCCCAGCAAGGCCCCAACCGTATCTTGCAGTCATTCTCCTGGTTTCCGAAGGTGTTGAAATCCACAGCACTGGCAGCCTGGATTCCCGCACCAGATCCCCAATCTACACGGATTAAGGGCTTTCTTTTTTTTCCAGAGGAAGGACCTAGTGTGATCTCCTGCCTTCTCCTTCCCTAGCCAAACAAAATAAAAGCTATACTACATCCCTGGGATAATTAGAGATGTTAGTGAAACCACAAACAGCTTGAAATATACAGAATTGGTGATTGCTACCACATACCAGCTAATTCTCCAATCTGGCTGTAGCCAAAGAAAGACAGGCCTTGGAAAGTGGCAGTGGATCACCATATGGTTCGTTAGTGACAACAATTTGCGGCTGTTGCCTCAGACCTGGTCAGATCACATGTGTCCCCACAGCTGTCTTCCCAGCTGCCTCTCCTAGAGGTTGTCTGTGGCTGTCCGGTTGAACCATCAGTTCTCAATAACCACATCCCCTGGCAGTGCCAGTGCCTGGAGAGACTGCAGCCTCCCCCATGGGTGGCTTCTTGTTCCCTCTCATGCCAGACGCCCTTTGTTCCTGGGTGTGTTGCTCACCATGCCTCGGATGCCACCACGCTGGCTCACTTCACAGATGTGTTGGAATCTGGTCACAGCTGACACTGGCCTTACTCCACACTTCTGGATGATTTCACTCCCAGATACAATCTAAGCATGCAAGGAAGGAAAAAATTTCTCATAAACAACCATATCAGTCAAAAAAGGCACACTTGAAGCATAGAAAAATGTACAAAATCCTGGACGCAGTGGTAATCCCAGCACTTTGGAAGGCCAAGGCGGGAAGATCACTTGAGCTCGGGAGTTTGAGATCAGCCTGGGCAATAGAGTGAGACTGCTTCTGTACAAAACAAAACAAAAATTAGCCAAGTGTGGTGGCACATGCCTGTAGTCCCAGCTACTCAGGAGGCTGAGGTGGGAGGATCAACTGAGCCTGGGAGGTGGAGGCTGCAGTAAGCTGTGTTTGCACCACTGCATTCCAGCCTGGGCAATAGAGCAAGACCCTGTCTCAAACAAAAAAATCAAAGGAAAATGTATGAAATCATTGTTGACATCTGACTTGAGTGTTTCTTTCAACACATGAGGAGAGTAGCCAGAGAAATGTTTTCAGAAATGGCTGAACCCAAACAGCACCTTAGTAAGCAAGGGCCTTTTCATGTGGGCATTCACCGCACCCCAAATGGCCACCTGCTCAAGGCCAGAAGGAGGAAAACCTCTTCCAACCCTCTAGCACTTTCTCTGGCCTGGTCGTCTCCTCTAATCTCTTGCCTCCCCTCCTGCAGTAGTCTGCCTCTACCTCAATGAACAGCTATCAGCTGTTCATTCCCTCAGTTTCTCTCCAGATGAGGAAGGCTGGGGTGGAGATGGGCACCACTGGTTGGTGGAATATTGACAAGAAAGACAGACTTTTCACACTGCCAAGATCCATCCCCTCTTGGCATATGGCCTGTGTCATGATGCAGAAAGAGCTGTTGTCTGGTGACAAGTCAGGTGACCATATGTCCCTTTTGTCACCCTGGTCATCGTACATCTCATGCTTCAGGAAGGCAAATGTGGGCACAGAGAGGAACTTGCACCACCATAGTTGTCATTTCTATCTCAGGGTGGTTGCCACGGTTTCCCCCTGATTTGGAGTTGGTATTCCAAATTCCATCCCCTCTCAGGCTGATCAATCTTCATTTCTTTGTGCCATAAATCTGCAAGCTTGGCAGTCCTAGTGAAGTTATACTCTGGAGTTTGAAAAGAACAATTTAACCATGATGCAGCTGGGTATCACTCAATGGGGAGAAAATCCCAGACAAGGCCCAGCTTTTAACCCACACATGACTGGGTCCTCTTGAGCCATTGCGTCTGACACCCAAGACCAGACTTGAAGTCAGTCCCTACATACCATGAAATGCCCCTCAGTACAAAGCCAACTCCCAAGTGACTGAAGATTTCTTGAAGAGCTGGAGGAGAAGGTTACATGACCCTGTGCACAGCAGAATCCCTGGAGAATCTCCTTCCAAATCCATACCCCTTTAGCATCTCTCCCAAGGGCATTAACCACGTTTTTCCCCTTCTCATTCCCCTTCTCCCACCCACTGTCCACTCCACAGCCTCTTCCTGACAGGCTGGCTCTGGCCCTCTTCTGTTTTGTATATAAAAATCCTGCCAGCCCGAATATACCATTCAGCAAATGAGAAGCTAGCCAAAGGGTACTCTGCAAAACAAAAGCGCAGTCATTAACTAAACAGCTCAACTAACCAAAACATTGTTCCGCAAGTGTGAACTGATGGACCTCAGTTTATCCCACCATGCCATGTTCAAAAGCCCAAATATTATCTGTGTTAAGCCTTGTCCTATTTTTAAAAATAAAATTTCTACTCCTCTCCCCAACCCGTCTTTCTGTCCCTGTTCTCAATGTGTGAGGTTATGAAAGTAGAGTTAAAATCTCTGCCCTGGCCAAAGTTGAGACCGCATCACTCTCTTACCACCATTTTCAACTCCCAACTTTTATGTGTTTTTACTAAACTGCCCTCCAAACCAGCAGGTCCAACAGAACTTTCTGCATTGAGGGAAATGTTCTATATAGGCACTGTCCAGTATGGAAGCCACTAGCCCATGTAAGCATTGAGAACTTGGAACTGACTAGGGTGACTGAGGAACCAAATTTGCAATTTTATTTAATTTTAGTTTAAATAGCCACATGTCGCTAGTGTCTACCATATTGAATAGCACAACTCTAGCTTCATTCCTCCAATGACAATAAGAGACAGTATATGAAACTGTCAAAACATATTTAAAGTCACCGTAGGCTGGGCGCGGTGGCTTGCGCCTGTAATCCCAGCACTTTGGGAGGCCAAGGAGGCAGGATCACCTGAGGTTGGGAGATCGAGACCAACCTGACCAACATAGTGAAACCCCATGTCCGCTAAAAATACAAAAAATCAGCCGGGTGTGGTGATGGGCGTTTGTAATCCCAGCCACTCGGGAGGTTGAGGCAGGAGAATTGCTTGAACCCAGGAGGCGGAAGTTGCAGTGAGCCAGGATCACACCAATGCACTCGTGGGTGACAGAGCAAGACTCTGTCTCAAATAAATAAATAAATAAATAAAATAAATTCACTGTAGGCTAGTATCCAGGATGTTCACTAGTTCACGTATTATCCTCTCGCTAGAAGAAATTTTTCTTAAGTCTAAGGAACTGAAAAAACAAAGCTGTTCCTTAATACCTAGTTTAGTTTAGTTCTTAATCTTAAGGATACCTAGGAATCACATAATCAAGCCTGTTTCCCTTTTTCCTTTGACTGTCAGGAAGCTCAGTCATATTTGAGTCCATCTCTACTATGAGTACCTTCGGATCTTAATATTACCCTTGGTTCCGTTTCTTTTTTCTACCCTGTTGTCTTTTTTTTTTTTTTTTTTTTTGAGACGGAGTCTCACTCTGTCACCCAGGCTGGAGTGCAGTGGCCGGATCTCAGCTCACTGCAAGCTCCGCCTCCCGGGTTCACGCCATTCTCCTGCCTCAGCCTCCCGAGTAGCTGGGACTATAGGCGCCCGCCACCACGCCCGGCTAATTTTTTGTATTTTTAGTAGAGACGGGGTTTCACCGTGTTAGCCAGGATAGTCTCGATCTCCTGACCTCATGATCCGCCCGTCTCGGCCTCCCAAAGTGCTGGGATTACAGGCTTGAGCCACCGTGCCCGGCCCCTGTTGTCTTTTTAAAAAAGTGTATAGTTCAATAACTTTTATTTATTTATGTATTTATTTTCCATGACAGAGTCTTGCTCTGTCACACAGGCTGGAGTGTGGTGGCACAACCTCAGCTCACTGCAACCTCCACTGCCACCCCCAGGTTTAAGCAATTCTCTTGCCTCAGCCTCTGGAGTAGCTGGGATTACAGGCACGTACCACCACATCCAGCAATTTTTTTGTATTTTTAGTAGAAATGGGGTTTCACCATGTTGGCCAGGCTGGTCTTGAACTTCTGACCTCATGACCCACTCTTCTCGGCCTCCCAAAATGCTGGGATTACAGGTATGAGCCACCCCGCCTGACCAGTTCAATAATTTTTAGTAAATTTACGGAATTGTGCAACTATCACCATGATTTAGTTTAAAATCATTTTTATCATCCCCCAAAGAATCCTTGCACTAATTTCCAGTCAGTTCCTTTTCCCACAGTCAATCACTCATCGACTTTCTGTCTCCATAGATTTTCTTTGCCTGGACATTTTATACAAATGGAATCATACAATATATGATCTTTTGGGTCTAGTTTCTTTCACTGGCTGGAGTACAGTGGCCAGATCTCAGCTCACTGCAAGCTCCGCCTCCCGGGTTTACGCCATTCTCCTGCCTCAGCCTCCCGAGTAGCTGGG
>NW_012111586.1:1490781-1503571 GCF_000951035.1 Colobus angolensis palliatus
TTTTTTGAGATGGAGTTTCCTTCTTGTTGCCCAGGCTGAAGTGCATTGGTGTGGTCTCGGCTCACTGCAACCTCCACCTCCCAGGTTCAAAGGATTTTCCTGCTTCAGCCTCCCAAGTAGCTGGGATTACAGGTACACACCACCACACCAGGCTAATTTTGTTGTTGTTGTTGTACTTTTAGTAGAGATGGGGTTTCGCCACATTGGCCAGGCTGGTCTTGAACTCCTGACCTCAGGTGATGAGCCTGCTTCAGCCTCCCAAAGTGCTGGGATTACAGGCATGAGCCACCGTGCCCGGTCATCCCACGGAATTTTTAATTGAGTTATTTGCCTTCTTATTAGTTAGTTGTTAAGAGTTCTTCATATGTTCTGGGTACAAATCTTTTTATTAGATATATGATTTACAAATATTTTCTCCCAGTCTGTGGTTTGTCTTTCCATTTTCCTAATGGTGCTCTGTGAGAAGTTTTTAATCTTTATAAAGTCCAACTTTTCATTTTTAAATTATTGGTGCTTTTTGGTATTGTATTTAAGAACTCTTTGCCTAACCCAAAGTCATGAAGAATTATTACTATGTTTTCTTCTAAGAGTTGTAGGGTTTTATCTCTTACATTTAGGTCTATGACCCATTTCCAGTTAATTTTTACACATGGCATGAGACAACAGTCTAAATTCATATTTTTTGCATGTGGATATTCAATTGTGTCAGAGCCATTTGTTGAAAAGAACATCCTTTCCCCATTGAATTTCCTTGGCACTTTTGTGGAAAATCAATTGACCATAAGTGTAAGGGTTTATTTCTGGACTCTCATTTCTGTTCCATTGATTTGATGTCTATCCCATGCCAGTGTCACACTGTCTTGATTCCTGTTCTTGTTGTCATTTTTTCTGTTTCTTTATATATTTATCTTTAATTTTATTTAACTGGGAGTATAGGTCCTCCCCTTTCCCTTTCCCCAAATTGATATCAGCCCTTGGTAAGGATGTAATTGAGGCTCCCTAAAATCAAACCATCAAAGCCCCTCTTGTGAAAATTATTGAGAAATCATTAAAGGGACTATGACCATATTCTTATTCAAACAAACCCTGAAGGGGATAAAGAAAGGAACAGACATCTACCCTTGCCACAATAATCGGATTTACTGATTCCCAGGGAATAGAGAAGACACACTGCTAATTATGAGGCAATTAAGGAATTATTTCCTTTCTCAATGTGGCTTTAGAATGTACTAGACCTAAGAAGTAATGTCTGTGTTCGAGCTACAGATACAAATGCATTTTATTTAGTAGGTTCAATATGTAAAGAAGTCAATGGGAATATTGGATATTGAAAAGAAAATCCTATTAGATGATCCTCACCCATCTTGAAGGATGGGCTGTCAAATGCCAACACCCTTCTCCACAAGAATGATCTTGGAAGGAGGTTCCAACTGGAGCATTACTGATGCTGATGCAACTTGATGAAGCCTGCAGACATGACTCCAAAGGAGTTATCCTGACTGGGAGAATTGCACAGGGAAAGGAAGGAAGCCACGAGTCTGGTGGGGAAGGAAGGGATTTTCTGGAAGTGAAAAAACCTGCACTAGTGGGTGTGGGAAGAGTTGATGAAGAATGCAGTTTGGAGAGAGGCTGTCTAATGGAGGACAGGAGAGAGAAGATAGCACTTGATTCTTAGGTACTTTTCTCTTTAGTCTCTGGGAAAATCCTCGTTATTACCCAGTTATCACATTCTCTTCCTGCATTGTAATTCCTCTTTCTAGTTGCACTGCCCTTCATTAAAGCAAGTAAATATGGTAGCCCAGTGTTGGGCAATGGTCTTAAAGAGAATAAAAAGGGGCTGTGGTGAAGGGGCAGAGAACCTGCCTCATCCCCCACCTCTTCATTGGGACCCATGGAAATCCTTACCAGCAGAGACAAATTGCAACACGTGGCAGCCCTTAAAATGCACCACATGTCCTTAAAATGGTTTGCTTATAGAGTTTCTTATGGATAATAACAACAGCAAATATTTATTTTCTTGAGGTAGGATATTGCAAGCTCCAGGTGGTGACCAGCATTATGGGATGTGATTCCCTGCGGAGCTTAGAAGAGCATTTGAAATGGTGAGCCAGCTCCCAAGTGAACAATTCAAGAGAGGCAGAAGACTGAGTCTTCTACTTCACTGTTTATGTTTGATGAAACCCACCTCTGAAGGGGCACTGGGGAGAGGCGAACATCTACGTGACATTTCAAAGTGTATTCATCTACTCACAGCTAGATAGAGAGCCCTACTATGTGCCAGGAATCTTTTATTCCATGTTTTTTTATAAGTCACTGAAATCTTTTCTGCAAGAAGGTAAAGTACGGAAATAGAAAGAGGAAAAAGCACTCAATAAATCTTAGTTGAATAAATGAATTGCAAGAGCCAGATGGCATGAGCCTTAAATGAGCAGGGATTTTTCCATGAGGCTGAAGGAATAATGATGTGGGAGTGGCTTTTGAGAGTGAGGAAGACGCTGCTCTGCCTCACTACTCTGTGGTTGTGGAATGGTGGCCTCCCCTGGGGGCAGCTGCTGTGTCCTCAGTTAGGCGGCAATTGCAGGGAGGAAGTCTGAAGGGGCTGAGAGTTTAAGAGGTTGAGGAAGGAGCAGTGGGGAGCTGGATGGGGGAGGGCGACTGCAGAAGAAGGTGGATGGATGTTGAAACGGGCTCTCATTCAGACAGTCAGGGATTACCAGGGTATGGAGCCTGATGGGATTAGCTTTTAAATAGTTCTCCAAACTGGTGCTATTAGAGGCTCGATTATGCTAATTCTAATAATCATCAAATAGCTTCTATTTTCAAGAACCTACAATGTGCCAGGCTCTGATGAAGCTCCTTACAAACACAGTTTCATGTCCTTCCTGTAATGCTGCAAAGTAAGTATTATCCCCTTTTTACAGAAGAGGAAACTGAGACTTAGAGAAGTCCAAGACCACACAGCTAGTAAGTGCCATGGGTCTTATTTAGAGCCAGGGCCGTATTTTCCCAAATATAAGGTCGCCCTCTTGCAGCCTAGTCTACCCTCACTGAGGCCAGTTTAGCCTGAGGCATTGGGTGGTGTTGGTGGCACGTGTGTGGGGAGGTGTCCATGACATGCACCTATGCAGCTTCAAGCCCCTTGCCAGAAGCTCCCCATACTTCTGAATCCCACTGCCCACATGCCTGGATCCCCATGGCCTCCATCCCACTTTGCACAAAGGGCTGGGGACCCAGAGAGATACACAGCCTTGGGGTAATGTCTGCTGCCTCAGAGGGGAGTTGACCCTCTATGGCCCCTTTCACAAGCACAACTGTGCAGGTCACATTCTGGCCAGCGTGATGCAGCTAGCCCCCTATACATACGTCTAGAGTTACCTGCCTCTCACCCAACTGAGCGCTCAGTGCATGTGCCTAATTCACTAATGCATTCATTCAAAAAAGATGGATTGAGCACCTCCTGTGTGCCAAGCACTGTCTTAGTGCTAAAGATCTGGTGAGAGTCAAGTAATGGAGATTCTTGCCCTGCTAGACCTTAGAGTCTAGCAGCAGAAACAGTTGTTAAACAAAAATGAAATCAAACTAACTACAGATGCTTCTAAATCCTATGAAGGAAATAAAGAGAGTGCTGTTGCAGTGATAGAAAACTATTTTAGATGGGGTGGTCAGCAAAGGCTTCTCTGAGACGGTGACATTTCAGCGGAGACACGACAAACCCCTCAGATCCCCTTCCACCATTTTTGGTGAGGGGATGAGAGGCAGACACAGCCCCACCTTCAGCGTGCCTTGCCTTCCAGCAGCTAGCACCAGCTCTTTTATGGAGGACTGTCCTCGACTTCCTGGAGACACTCTGTCTGCATGCAAGCTAGAAAGGCCCCGAAGAGGGTGTACTCATCACCCACCATTCTCAGCCCCACTGTAGCCCTCAACAGATGACTAAGGAGGGTAGAAGGTATGAAGGCTTCAACGCCCTTGGCGGGAGTGGGGACAACACTGAGGCATAAATTTCTACTCCGGGACCCCTGAGGTCAGGCTGAAGCTACCCTTCCAAGAACATGGCCTGAAATCCTCCACTTGCTTGGTTTCTTACCCTTCTCTGTTCTGCTTCCCCTTCTGCTTTGCCAGTTTCCCCCGGGAATCCTTTCTTAATAAATCACTTCATCTCAGGGTCTTCCCCTGGGGAACCTGACCTAAGACAGACATGAAAAATGAGAAGGAGCCAGCCACGCAAATATCTGGGAGAAGAGCTCCAGGTGCCACAGGAGGAGCGGCATCTGAAGGGTGAACCTAATAGAGGAAATGAGTGAAAGAGTAACTTTCCCCTGCTTTTCTTCTTTCCTTCCTAGTGACCGTTCCTTTGTTCTCCTTTGTGGGCTCCTCTGTCTTTCCTTGGTCTCCAGATATTGAGGATAACAATAGCTAACATTTATTGGGTAGTTACTGGGTGCCAGACATTACTCTAGACACCTTATATGGATTTAACATATAGCTATTGAGTGAATGACATGGATGACAGGCATCAATCCACTAAATGTGTAATGAGAAGTGTAAAGGAATGCTCTGGCAGACAGCAACAGGGCCCTGTACTTATTCAGACTAAGGGTCAGGGAAAGGCTGCCCCAAGGCAGTGATGCTTGAGCCAAAAATGAAGAATGAGTTACCATGTGAAGGAGGTGGGGTGGAAAGTCTTCTAGAAAGCATGGGGAGAGGGAAGGGGAAGATGCAGTATGTTTGAGGAATTGAAAGGAAGCTGGTGCCGCTGCAGAGGACTGAGCCGGGAATGTTGTGCTGATGAGGCGGGGAGGTAGGCAAAGGGAGGGCGTTTCATCCATGTGGAGGAGTTGGCTCCTAATCCAGCCCCATGGAAGCTATTTGAAGGTTTTCATGGGGGAGTGACATAACCCCATTTGCGGCTGCAGCGCAGAGATAAGATGGGGGAGGGGCAGAGCAGACGTAGAGAGATCAGTGAGGAGGTGCTGCAGAGGTCCAGATAAGAGTTAATGGTGGCTTGGACCAGTGAGGCATCAGCGGAGTTGAAGAGAAAGGTGCAGATTAGACAGGTGATCTGCAGGTAAAATGAACAGGATTTGGTGATGGGTCCTAGGATTGTGGCTTGCCTATAGATGGACAGTGGGGCAACTGACTCAGACGGAGAACTCAAGAAAGGAGTCAGAGAGTAAAGATCAGGAGGGAGGTCTTGGGCATGCTGGGGCTGAGGTGCCTTCGGGACACAGGTGGAGATGTTGACTAGGCAGTTGGGTGGGCTCCTCTCCATCAAGGGCTTACACAAGAGGTTCCCTGGGTAAGAGTCATAAAGGTGTGAATCATCGGCAGATGGACAGTACTCAGTGCTATAGGCATGGATGAGATCACCAGGGCAGAGTCCACAGTAAGAAGGGGAAAGGCCAAGGCATGGGCCTTGGGAGATAGGAGCACTTAATGGATTGAGTGGAGGAGGAGGACCCTGCAAAGGAAACTGAGAAGAAGACCAAGGAGTTAAGAGGTAAACCAGGAGAGTATGGTGTCAAGGGAGCCAAAGAAGATAGGGTTTGAAGAATGCAGTAATTAAGAGGTCTAAGAAAATGAATACTGGAAAAAAATGGCCTTCAAATTTTAAGACATAGAGATCATAGCACAAACACTGTGTTTCAGGGAAGATGTTGGGGGCAGAGATAGTAAAAGCCAGATTTGACCAAATGTTGGATGAAGTGAGTAGGAATGCCATAATGGCAAACAGAACACTCTTATGAAAGAAGAGGGTGGGGCCAGGCGTGGTGGCTCACGCCTATAATCTCAGCACTTTGGAAGGCCAAGGTGGGCAGATCACTTGAGGCCAGGAGTTCAAGGCCAGCCTGGCCAACATGGCGAATCCCCTAAATCTACTACAAAAAAAAAAAAATGCAAACAAAATTAGCCAGGCATGGTGGCATGCACCTGTGGTCCCAGCTACTCGGGAGGCTGAGGCACAAGAATCACCTGAACTCGGGAGGTGGAGTTTGCAGTGAGCCGAGATCGCACCACTGAACTCCAGCCTGGGTAACAAAGTGAGATGAAGGAAGGAAGGAAGGAAGGAAGGAAGGAAGGAAGGAAGGAAGGAAGGAAGGAAGGAAGAAGGAAAGGGGGGAGGGAGGAGAGGCCGGGAACTCAGGAATGGAAAACTAAATACTATACATCCTCACTTACAAGCAGGAGCTAAGCTGTGAGTATGCAAAGGCATACAGAGTGGTATAGTGGACTTTAGAGGCTCAGAACAGGGAGGATGGGGATGGTGAGGGATACATATTGGGTACAATGTTCGATACTCAGATGACTGATGCACCAAAATCTCAGAATTCACCACTGTATAATTCGTCCATATAATTAAAAACCACTTATACTCCAAAAGCTTTTTGAAATTTTAAAAGAAAGAAAAAAAGAAAGAAAAGGCCAAGTGCTGTAGTTCACATGTGTAATCCCAGCACTTTGGGAGGCCAAGGTGAAAGCATTATTAGAAGCCTGGAGTTTGAGACCAGCCTGGGCAATATAGCAAGACCCCACCTCTACAAAAAATAAAGTAAATAAAGTTGATAGAGAAAGGGAGGAGAAAGTAAGCATGCAGGGAGTAGGTTTATGGATGGCTCCAGTTGAAGGTTGGGGTTGGTGCTCAGGGAAGGAGGGGACAATGGATAGATGAGGGGCCTGAGAAACAGGAGAGGGTAGGGAATCTAGGATTGGCAGAGACACTGGCCTGAGAGAGGAAGAGGGTGCTTCCTGTAAGGCAGCAGGAGAGAGGGCAGATGTGGGGAGGTGTGTGAATGTGCTCGTCGAGAGCCGGGGAAATTCTGTGATGGCTTTAATCCTCTCTATAAAGAGGTGGCAAGGTCCCATCTGACAGCAAGGGCAAAACGGGCTGGCTGAAGGTGTAAAGAGAATGGGGAGGGCTGGAAATAACCATTACGGACAGTGGGTTTCCAAGCTGACTGGAGAACCACGCGGAGGGCCCCTCTGCAGTCAGTGGCCCCGCTTTAAGGGAACATCCGTCTGACCTGTGGAGTCATGTTGTTGCTTGAGCACCGCCCTGTGACAGCAGACAGGAGGGCTCACTTGGAGCTGGCTTTTTGCCAGACAAATGTGATAAAAAGGCAGAGAGGCGAAGAGGCTTGGGGTATTGACAAGAGTGTTATTAAAATGTTGGACCTTGGCATCTAAGTTGGACCAGGAGAAAAGTGAAAAGGAGAGAGTTGAGGAGAGCTCTCTAGGAGAACACGAGGTCAACAGCACAGAGATCCGATGAGACGGAGCCGTGATCACGAGGTAGAGGGAGCAAGTGGGAGCAGGAGAGGAGCAGTTTTGGAAGAGGACAGGACCCAGCGTGGGATGCTTAGAAAGAGTGGGCTGGGGCAGCCTTTAGGGGTCGGCCACTGTGACGAGAGGTCCAGGAGCTGTCTGTCTGCACCGGCACTGAAGGAACCCAGGCTGATGGCAGGAAGTAGCAAAGGCCACTGAGGAGTCCACTAAGCTGGAAACAGAGGCCCAGCCATTAGCTTTGGCAAAATGGAGGGGAAGAGTCATTATGTCAAGAGCAACATCAGGCCAGGCATGGTGGCTCACGCCTATAATCCCAGCACGTTGGGAGGCCAGGGCAGGCAGATCACTTGAGGTCAGGAGTTCGAGATCAACTCCTGGCCAACATGGTGAAACCCCGTCTCTACTAAAAAGACAAAAATTAGCTGGGCGTGATGGCAGGCACCTGTAAGGGTGGGAGGGTGAGGCAGGAGAATCTCTTGAATCCAGGAGGCGGAGGTTGCAGTGAGCTGAGATGGCGCCACTGCACTCCAGCCTGGGCGACAGAGCAAGACTCAGTCTCAAAAAAAAAAAAGAGCAACATCAGTGAAAGCCAGAAAGCAGGGTTGTGGTGGGCTGCGGAGCGAGCAGGAGATGGAGGAATAGAGGCGTCTTATAGAAATGGCTCTTGGGTTTGTGGGGAAGGAGAACAGAGAGGCACTCGAGTCTCTCCCACTCTGGAGAGGCGTGTGGGGCCAAGGGAGGGAATTTTTTTTAGGATGGGAGAGACATGCGCATGGGCAGATGGGAATATGCTGTAGTGAGGAGGGTGCAGTGGACGGGGAATAGAGAGCAAAGCCTGGAGGTGCCGGCGCACCCTGCGCATAGGGGAGACACAGCGGAAGGAGGAGAGGTGTGTGGGTTTGAGGATTTGGTAGTGGGAGATGGGGGAGTCCTCCAGTGGTAGCTTCTGTTTTCTCCGGGAAACATGAGCAGAGTGTTCATTGAGAAATTAACTCCTGTATCTTTTCTCCCTGCCCATAGTGACTCAGCTGGAAGAAATGAAAGGCATTAGCCAGGGCCAGGCACTGTAGCTCATGCCTGCTGTAATCCCAGTGCTTCGGGAGGCCGAGGCTGGAGGATCTCCTGAGCCCAGGAGTTCGAGATCAGCCTGGGCAACATGATGAGATTTTGTCCCTACAAAAAAAAAAAAAAATTTTTTTTTAATTAAAAAAGCATTAATCAGGCTTTTGTGTTCTAAGTCCTGGGCCTTTTTTCTCCCACCTCATACCTGAGAAAGTAAACAGGCATTTTGTAGTTCTCGTGCCTGAGCTAAGAGGGAGAACACCACTGTGTCTTGGGGAATTGATGCTTTGGCGTGGAGGAGAGGGGCAGGGGGACAGGCATTCTCTATCCCACCCTGACCTGCCCCCACAAGAAAGTGGCTGCACGCGATTCGAAATGCCAAGGACTAAGGGCTGCAACTGTGGGGACTTGTGGGAGAGGTCCTCTTGAAAGAGCTGGGATGGAGGGAGTAGAGGGTTATCTGCCCAAGGACCAGGTCGGACAAGTGAGGTCCTGAAGATGGGCAAAAAATAGCGGAAGCCCTGTGACAGTGACCACTGATGTCTGCAACAGCAGCAGCCTGCAAATTCCTTCCACCTTTCTCTGCAAGGCTGTGGAGCATGGACTGACCATCTCTGGGACTGTGCAAACCCCTGGAGTTCATGGATGATCGGAGGGAGGTGAAGGGCAGCCACGAGTGATAGGGAAATCTTGCTGATCTGGTGGGTAGAGACTCAAGCTGAATTTAATTTGGTTTAGACCAACTAACGGATGACTAAGAGGTATATTTACGTCATGAGTTTGCAGAGAGTGTCCAGTGGGCCCAGGACCTGGACAAAGGGTGAGCAGTGAGCGGGAGCTGACATCTGGCTCTCTCCTCACCCTGCACCCTGGGGCTGGAACACAGCAGACATACGACCATGTGGTGCTACTCGGCCTTCACAGATGAGCACAAGGACATCCCTCCCCCCAGGCCCAGGAGCAGGGCAGCAGGGTAGCCCCACATGGACCCCGTGCTCACAGTTTGGCAAACTGGACAGAGCCTTGGCTCTTCTCCTTCAGCAGCTATCATGCTCTCCCAGGCCCAGCCACCTGATCTTCTCATCCATGTGGCTTCGGCACCTAGGCCTCTAGTTTCATTACCTTGGGTTTGTATCTAGTTCCAGATGGTGTACATACAGAGATCTGGGCAGGCTGCTTACAGGCATTCTCTTGCCCTGCCTCAGCAAATACTTTGCCACATGTGGGTGAATGAGAGGGCAGATGCCAATGGGTTAGGATTCTGAGACCCCTGTGTCCCTGTGGGGTTTGGAGCAAGAGCCTGGTTGGTAGAACAGTGAGCACATTTGCTAATTCAACCACAGGAAACCAGGGGTCCCAGCTCACCTACCTTCCAGTACTGTGCCCAGTAGCCCTGGCAATGCAGGGCAGAGGGAACAGCGCTGCCAGAGCTTCAGGACTACCAAGGCCCAGGCTAGCAGGCACACAGGCTAGCGAACACCACGAGCCCCTCTTCTAGTGCATGCCAGGGCTACAGAAGACTGGGGCTGGATGAGCGCTAAGACTTGGTCAGGGAGCTGTTTCCTCACTTAGTCATTTATGTCTGATGGTTCCTTGAGCACGGATAGGAAAGTCAATCTTCATTCCTTTAACAAATATGTATCTATTGTGTGTCAGGACCCTGTGCTGGCCACTGGGATATGACAGGGGACAAGGTGGACTCATTTCTCCTGCCTGCAAGGAACCTGCTGTCCATAGATCGGGGAGACAGACACAGATGCAAACAGTGGTGACAGCCAGGATGACTTCCTGGAGGAAACAATGGTTCCAAACAGATACAGTTGGCTCTGAGGTGCCAAAACACACTAAAGGTAGAGCAAGTCTTTTTTTTTTTTTTTTTTTTTTAACGGAGTCTCACTCTGTGGCCCAGGCTGGTTCAAGCAATTCTCCTGTCTTAGCCTCCCAAGTAGCTGGAATTACAGGTGCACAACACCACATCTGGCTAATTTTTGTATTTTTTTTTTTTCTTTTAGTAGGGATGGGGTTTCACCATGTTGGCCAGGCTGATCTCGAACCCCTGACCTCAGGTGATCTGCCTGCCTCAGCCCCCCATAGTGCTGGGATTATAGGGGTTAGCCACTGTGCCTGGCCAGTAGAACAAGTCTTAAGGGGCATTATATTATAACTGCATGCAAGAGAAGTTAGGACCAGTTTGGCTTTGTGTGTGTGTGGACTGAAACCCAAAAGCCAGAAACTCTCTGCATGTGTCCCTCGTGAAGCCATATGGTCTCTAGTCTCTATTTTTCAAAATTTGCAGGACTGATGACTGATTGGACAGTGATGCAGGAGGGAAGGTCTCTGCATGTCAGTGACTAAGTGACTGAATATGACACTGCCTGAGACGGGGAGTATTGAAGGTAAGCAGATCTGGGGTGGGCAGGACAGAGGAGGCTCTTAGTTATACGGATCTGGAGCTCACAGGAGCAGCCCAGACTGGAGATAGAGACTTAGAAGTCATCAGCATATGGTTGGTAGTGGTCAAGATGGTACAGGGAAAAGGGGCAGAGCAAGAGAAAAGAGGAGGCCTAGGACAGAGTCCCAGAAGAGCAGAAGAGGAGGTGGTAAAGGAATCGGAGAGAGGAGCCAGTGAGGAGAGGGTGGGCCAATGAAGCCAAGGAAAAGAACCGTTTTAATAACTCAGCAATGGGCAGGCATAATTGGCTGAAAAGTATACTTTTAAAATTTGGGGGCCGACAGGGAAACTCTAAATCCTCAAAGTTCTGGAAAAAAAGGCAAAAATGCTTAAAGATGCATAAAATTTGCAATACTTCCCCTACGGTGCACCAAAATTACCAATTGTGAAAAACCACACACTGGAAATATTCATTTTTGATCCGTTTGTCATCCAAACCAAATTGTCTGTCCAGAATCACCAGAGCCAGTCCCATCCCCTCCTCACACACCAGGGGGCGCACACGCACTGTTTGTGAATTCAAGTTCAGGACAAAAACAGGCAGTGAATCAGGTGGTTACCAGAACCTGATCCCTCAGCCCAGATCCCTGAACATCACAGCAACCTTGCCCTGCACATTACCACGTGATCCCTGAATCCAGGCACCTCAACAATGTCCAAATTTTATTTCTCACCTGACTCCAAACTCAGGTGTTATACCAGAAACACCCCGCAGAAGAAACCCCACAGAGGAGAAATGTCATCTCTTCCTCTGCTCAGTTACCTGACCCAGGGCAGTGGGGGTAGGTTCCCCCATCCTTCATGGTGAAGCCTAGCAAGCAGTGGCAGAGAATGGGGGGGGCGTGGGGGGTGGGGGGCGGGGCAGTAGATAGGAAAGAGCTGGTGTGGCTTTGGCTGACTCTTGAGTGGTTGTAGCATGGATTGCATGGGGGCGGGGTCTGGAGGCAGGGGCTCTTGGGTTGAAGCTCATCAAATCCCTCTGATCAGTAGGTCTTGGAATAAATCTTCAGGTAGGTTATTGGTTTCACCCAGACATTTCTAGGGTCATCATTTGAGTTTGATATGAGAAGTCAGAAACTCAATACTGAGATTTAAATTTGACTTGGAGGGCATTATCGCGTCTTTAATTCCGAGGCCAATGTAAAGGTCACAGTTGGAATTGGTATAATATTGGGGTATTAGCCAGCCCCTGTTTGGGGTTGACACTAGGTCAGAGAAGTGGAGGGTGAGCATGAGGATGAAGGGGCTTTGTGTGGGGTTTCTGCAAAGCCAGTCTCATCTTGGGTTCCAAGATTATTATTAAAGCTGGGTTGGTTTAGGGTCCTAAATGGTCTCAAGGTTGGGTAGGGTTTCAGGTCGGTATCTGTGTTTGGGGGTCCTTTTCTGGTGACTCAATCCCAACTCTGGAATTGAGAATCCCAATTCAGAGTGCATTGGTGTTGATCGGGGAATGGGAGAGCAGTACTGGAGTTTTATGTAAGGCTTGGGGTTCAGAAGAGAGGGAATTGCGGTCCATAGCAAGGTAGCTTTTGGACTTTAGGGTTCATTTAGGGACTGGGGGCTTAGCATTAGCACAGGGGTCCATCTAAGGTCCAGAGGTGGTGCTAGCGTCACTATCAAGGTTAGGGCAGGTAGAAGTAATAAAGAGGTTTAGAGTCCGAATTGGTATTTGGGATCAGTACAGAGGTTCCGAACAAAATTCCTACTTGTGCTAACTTGGGGGCAGATTAAGGGCTTTGGACTCAATATTGGGTTTAGGGCAAAGTGTGGGCTCAGTATCAGGTTCAAATCTGTATGGGGAGGAAATGGGGTCCTAGAGTGGTATTAGGTTCATGCTAGGACTGGGAGCCACTAGAAGGATCTGGATGTAGTATCAGAGTTTGGTCTGTCCATGTTCATTATTGGGGTTCGGGATCAATATTGAGGTCCCGGTCGGTTTCGACTTGGCGTTGAGTTGTGGCCTCTCTGGGCCTCCGCGGCTCTACGAGCGAG
>NW_012111586.1:1504489-1600881 GCF_000951035.1 Colobus angolensis palliatus
TTTGGAGCCCCCCACCCCCTTCGTTCGCGAGCACGGGGTGGGGAGGGGCCGAACTGGTTGTACCCGCCCCCAACCGGGTGCAACGCCCTGGAGGCCCTGGAGCGACCTGTCCCATGAGGACGTGGCCACTCGGACCCGCTCCGAAAGTTCACTCAGTGGCCGCCCCGCGTCCCGTCCCGTGCCGTGCCGGCTCCCCATCGTCGTGCCCACGTCTCTGTCTCGGCTGCTTTCTGTTTTCCTTGGCGTCTTTGCCTCCCCGTGTCAGTGCCCCTGCAATCCCAGGGTCTCTCCGGCTGTTTCCGTTCTTTTTCCCCAGGTCACTCTGTTCTTTCTCCCCAGGTCTCTCCGTTCTGTCTCCCTGGGTCATCTTGTTCCCTGTTCCTGAGTCTCTCTGTTCTCTCCCCTTGGGTCTCTTCTGTTTCCTCTCCCTGGGTTCTGTCTCCCTTCCTAAGTCTCTCTCTGCCTCTTGTCTCTCACCCATCTCTTGGTGTCTCTGCACCCTCTGTGCTAGGCGCCCCCCCATTTCCCTGGAATGCTGCCCCTCTGGTTCTTCCACCCCGGAGGGGGAGGGGCTAGACTTTCTCCCCATTTCAAACCCCCCTGCCCCCCAGTGCAGGGCCCCTGAGTTGGAGCAGGTTGGGGGTGGGGAGCGCTACCTGCCTGAGCTGTGAAATGGGAGAGGGAGGCTGCCCCAGCCTGCAGGTTGTCTGGATCTCCCTGAGGGGCCACAGAGCAGGGCCGGGAGGCTGGATTAGGATGAGGAAGGCTCCACTTCTGAAGGAACAAGGGCAGGGATCGAGAGCGAACTGGTGCCAGATCTGGCCTGAGAATCAGCACTGGGGTGAGAGGCGTAGAAAAGGATGTGGGGTGGTGGTTCCAGGCGGGTGCTCATGGGGAGAGATCTGCTGAGAAGGGAAGATCTGATGGGGGATCCTTTGGGAGGCTTCGGGGATCTGAGGGATCCAGAAGAGAGTTCTGACAGGCTATCTAAGGAAATTTCTGTGCTTAGCGCCTTATTAACTCTTGCTTCAGGGAGCATGAAAATCCCTGTTTTTTACTGATTATATGAATGAGCCTAGGGCTTCAAGAAGGAGCAGGTGTAACTCCCCAAGTACAACCCCCTACATTCTCAGCCCCAGGCACAGGCCACACTCTCTCTTACCCTCTTGCCTTCATTTCCACACTCAGCTCACCCCCCTCCACCCCCACACACACTCCTTGTTCAGCTGCTTTCTTGACCCCACTCACAAACCTGGACCCGCATGCCGGCCAGGTCTCAAGCAATCTGTGCCTGCACACTCGCAGCACACCTGTGCACATGCACAGTCATCCTTGTGCATTTTTGTATATGCACTTTCTTGCACATTTTACTTGCTCTGTCTCCCTCATCATTTGAAGTGTCTGTATAGTGTTGTTGTTGTTGTTGTTTTTAAATTTCTTTTTCCAACTGCTCTCCTCTTCCCTCTTTCAACAAGAAAGTTGTTTTAACATAATTCCTTCCTTCCTCTGTTTCTTCCTTCCTCTTGCAACTACTGATACCTCCCCTTTGTCCAGCTTTGTGTGTCCTGTGCAGGTTGGCTTGGTGTACAGGGCTGCCAAGAGAGGAGGGGGTGGTTGGGTGCTGGTGAAGAAATTTGGCGGGGCAGAGTTATAGACTGCAGCAGACGTAAACTAGCAACACATCTTTTGTAGGTAATCGTATTGATATGCAGCAAAATACCAGCCCTGGCAATTTGGGCACAGTCCACCCTTTTTTCCATCAGCCCGAACTATGGGAGTCTAGCTTTAAGGGTCCTCACTGGGGGCAGGGAGGAGGGGACCCAGACCTCCTGCAATAGAGGTTGTGATACATACCACGGCTCCTCCACTTTCCAGCTTCAGGCCTCAAAGAGGCCCCTTTCTCCCTGAGTCTCAGTTTCACTCCCTGTCAAATGGGGCAGCTAATCCAACCCGGACTTGGTCCCAGGGCTGTTGTAAGAATCCAAGGGAACTGTGTGGCAGTGCATCATCAGCAGTGGCAGTCACTTCCCATGTGACGGACACTGCTGTGTGCTTGGTCCAAGCTTGCAGCCAGAGCCCTGCCCTCGAGAAGCTCGTGGTCCCTGTGGGAGCAGGTTGCACAATGAGAATGCAAAAGCAATTCAGTTACCTGTTATTGATTGCTGACTGTGTGCCAGACCCCTGGGTAGGCACTTTCAGCCCCAGCTGCCTTGCTTCCTTTGGGACTAACAGCTATGTAGAAGAGGCAGCCCACGCCTAAGGTTCAGGCATCTGCTCAACTAAAGCAGCTGCAGTTCTGAGTTGAGTTAGAACATTGGAAGAGTTCATCAAGAGACAGGGGAGAGTTCAGAGGTCAGGGTGAGATGAGTCCCAGAGGAGACCAAGAAGGAATGATCTGAACTGGGTTTGAAGGGATGAATAGGAGTTTGAAGAAGAGAGAAAGGACTTGAGGCAGATAAAAAATAGTATGAATAAAGACTGCGAGGTGTTGTCACTTGAGAAGTATTCAGAGATGTGGCAGATCACAGAGGGCATTGAATGCCCTGTTAAGTACCTGTCATTTTACTCTGAGAACCCAGAGAGAAAACACCAAGCTTAAAGCTTGGATAGGGAGGGTGGAGTGTGCGGTGGTCAGGTTTATGTTTCCAGAAAATGCTCTGTGGCTATGGGAAAAGGATGGAGACAGGATGCCCAGTGGGGCAAGAGGTGCAGGTAAGTAAGGTAAGAGAAGATGCTGGCTTGATAGGTGGTAGCATGGAGCCATCTTGAAGGCACACTTGTCACGACAGAATGATTATTGCATGTGGGAGTGAAGGAGAGGAAGAGGAAGGAGTCCAGCTTCCTGGGAATGGTTGAGCGGGCCTTCACTGAAGGCCCCGAAGCTTCACTGAGTTAGGGACTTGGTGAGGAGGGGCAGAGAATAAGCTCTTAGTTGGACATGTGGCCCTTGAGGTATTTGGGGGCATTTGAGGCTCAGTGCGGGAGGCGCATCAAGGAGGGGCTTTGGTGTGAGGGTGTGGGAGAGAAATGTGGCCCGGACAAAGAGAAGCAAGAGCTGTGTGAGAGCGTAGAGCTGTGCCCATCAGAGAAAGTAACCTCTGACAGTGGTTACTTGGACTCCAGTGCTAGGGTTGGACTCTGTTTACTAGCAACGTGACTTTAAGCAGGTGGCTTAACCTCTCTGAATCCATTTCCTCATTTGTCAAATGATTATAATAAAAACCCACGCCTTATAAGGGTTGTTATGAGGATTAAAGATAGTATGTATAAAGTGTGCATAGCACAGGGCTTGGCATCTAGTGAGTACTGTTTGCAGTTACTGTAATCATCCTCAACAGGGGTGGTGTAAACCCACTCTCCCATCAGGGGTCACGTGAGGTTGCCTTTAATAAGAAGATAGACTGCTAAGGTTAGGGTACCTGTCTGCCTAAGGTTGCTGCAATTCTGGGCTGAGATTAGCAGGTCGAGGAGCTCAACAAAGGGGATGCCCAGCCCCCATTGTTATCGATGGGATTGTGAATGTTGCTCAGGTGTTTGACCTTCAGGTGGTGGGCTTGAGAAGACTAGAGGTGAGGCCTGCAGAAGAGACTCCAGGTTTAGGGTAGGTGGAAGGAAATTTTGAGAAGGGGCAGCCTTGGGGTATTGAGTTCTCCATTTCCTTCCACCCTCCCTGGGCCCTGGGCTTCTACTGAGGCTCTTTCCACCAGCATCTGCCTCTGTGGTCCAGACGCACCACGTCTCTGTGGGACCATGACTTCTAGGTCTGAGAACTCCAGTTTTAGCTCCTTAGCAGTATTTTAGCTGCTGTTTCTGGGGACTGTTCCCGGTGCAGCCACAGGGGCATTCTGGGGGTTGCTCCAGAGGGCAGCTGTGCCTGTATTCCCCTAGGTATCTACTTGCTGCTGACCCACTGCCAGGCCAGGTTTCAGGCCTGGCAGATGATGGGGAACCCTGCTGGGGCCAGCCCTGGGTTGACCCCAAGGGCTTTCTTTCTTGATATTGGACATGACTGTGGACTTCACCCCTTCTGAGGCCTTTCTGGGTGCAAAGCAGTGTGATTTCTTTTTTTTTTTTTTTTGAAATGGAATCTCACTCTGTTGCCCAGGCTGGAGTGTAGTGGTACAGTCATGGCTCACTGAAGCCTTCACCTCCTGGACTCAAGCAATC
This sequence comes from Colobus angolensis palliatus, assembly GCF_000951035.1. Taxonomy (NCBI): domain Eukaryota; kingdom Metazoa; phylum Chordata; class Mammalia; order Primates; family Cercopithecidae; genus Colobus; species Colobus angolensis. The sequence continues at coordinate 1,508,657 of NW_012111586.1, forward strand.
CTCCTACCTTAGCCTCCTGAGTATCTGGGACTACAGGTGTAGTCCCACCTGGCTAATTTTTGTATTTTTTGTGGAGACGGGGTTTTGCCATGTTGTCCAGGCTGCTCTTGAACTCCTGGCTCAAGTGATCCGCCTGCCTTGGCCTCCCAAAGTGCTGGGATTACAGGGGTGAGCCACTGTGACTGGCCAGCAGTGTGGTTTCTAACTTGGTCCTGAACCATTCAGGCCCTTTCTGAGTAGCTTTCTAGTTAACCTTCCAGGTGTCAGTGCCAGCTCTGTTTTGGAGGTGTATCTGGTTGTCCTGATTATTCTGGGCTCTGTCCCAATGTGAGTGTAGAGTAGTTCTGGGAGCTGCAGTTGGTGAATCTGAGTCTTTATTTGGTTGCCTGATAGGTTGTTTTGAGACCAGTTTGATCCCAGACTGATGTGGTTCAAAATTACTGTCTGGCTTTTCTAGGATCCTGCCCTCGTGCTGTTCTGTGTGCCTCTGGGTCTTTGCAAATGTTTAGTCTTCTAAAATGGTCCCTGGCCACTTTGGGTACACTCCTCTTTCCAGGTGTGGCTTCTGCTCCATGTAGGGCCTATCTCAGATTCCAAGCACGAGACCCTGCTGTGGCCCTGGGTGTGGCAGCAGCGCCTGGCCAGCTTGGGGGAGGCCTTTCCCATTACCCAGTTCCCTGCCTCGGACTCTGCCCCTCTGCCCAGGGTCTCTGCACAACGGCGTAGCGAAAAACCTCACTTGAATACTGTGAGGCCCTGCGGGCATCTCTAGACAAATGGGCCTTTAAGTTTGGGGCCTGGAAGCTGGTTTGTCTGGCCAGACCCGCCAGGCAGCCTGTATGCTGGGAGCAGCAGCTGCTGGAAACGGGAAACTCAACTTGGGGAGCTGGGAGGGAAGCATGCAGAGAGGGCTGCGGGTTCTGGTGCAGGTAGGTGGGGCAGTGGAGGTTGGGTCGGTGAGCTGGCGAGGGCCGTCTTGGGTCATTTGGGATGGCCTTCAGTTGATGAGAACACCCCCATATTGGCAGAGGTGGTTAGTGCAACTTGAGGGTAATTTCCAGGTGCAGAGGTGTGTCCTTGATTTCATGATGAGGGTCAGTCTTGGGCCGGTAAGGACATTCCCATGCACCACCCTCCCACTGTGGTTTCTTTGTGTCCGTTATAGGAGGAGCCAAGGTGGCAGAGTGGAGTGGGGCGAGGATCACTGTGCATGTGGGGGCATGAGGTGAGAAGCCTGCTACAAGGTGCAGCTTGCATCGAGTAGGCCAAACAGCTGAGCTTCTGTGAGGTGGTGTGGACGTGTCTGACCCCCAGCCCCACTCAGGATGGCACCCACGCTGGTGGGGGCTCAATAATGGCTCTAGAAGGAAGGGGCTGGGCTCTGTCGCTGCATGTGTGCCAGCGGAGGAGGCATCCAGGGGCACACCTTCATTTTAAAAATTATAGAGAAGCAGAAAGTCAAAAATAAATATTGCTTCTGAAGCTGCTTTGAAGACTGGAATGTATGTTGGAGTGTGTTCTTCCAGGCTGGGCTGTTTTCTTTGAACTCATCCATGCGTTCATCCACTCATTCAGTGTATGTTGACTGAGCACCTACTACGTGCTGGCTGTCAGCCAGGTGCTGGGAATATGGAGATGAGCTGGGCAGCCACAGTCCATGCTCCTATCAAGCTTATGGTAGTGACTCAGTCATTGTAAAAATATGTAAAGAGTCATGTTTGTGGTCACGGCTCCAAGCCAAGGTCCAGGCGGATAGTCTGGGACATCGTGGAAGGCTTCCCTGAGAAAGTGCCACTGGATCTGAGATCCGAGGGTAAATTGGCCAGAGGAGCACGGGTAGCCTGTGCCAGGCAGTGGCATTCAGCACTGGCAAGGTTGGGAGACAGGAAGAAATTTGGCACATTTGAGGATCAGAAGAGGAAGTTCCCATTCTGGCAGGAGGAGAGCACGGGCAGGTAGGGCTGCAGAGGTGGGACGGGCTGACTTTTCTTGGCTCCGGGGTCATGCTGAGGAGCTGGGCCAGGTAGTCTATTGCTGAGGTCAGGGACTTGGTCTGTGTGGCTCACAACTATATGGCTAGTGCCTGGAAGGACGCCTAGCACATAGTAGGTGCTCAGGGAGTATCAAAATGAATGAACGAGGGAGTGAAGGGAAAAGATGGGCATTTTTACCAGATGGGGATGGTTCTACATGAACATTTCCATAACCTGCTTTTTTTTCTGCATAAACAGCAAATTTTTAATGTCTTTCTGTGTCAATACATATGCTGCTGTGATGAAATTCTTGATGTTTTTTCATATGCTTTCCTTTCTGTCCAGAAAGGAGCGGAGGCCCTGGTGCCCTGCCCTTGGTGCTGAGTATCCAGCAAGAGTGACTGGGGTGAAGAAGCAAAGACCTGGTGAGTGTGCCCCAAGAAGTGGCCAGGAGCACGAGTGCATAGGGGTCCTGTGGGCCAGGCTGAGCAGCTTAGACTTTGGTGCAGGGTCAGTGGAACTATATAGGGGGTGTCAGCAGGGGGCATGACATGATCCAGTGAGTGCTGGTGAGAGATGTGGAGGTATGGACCAGGGAGGCAGTGACAGAAGTGGAGAGAAGGGATGTGAGTGCTATTTAGGAAGGTGGAGCAGACAGGACATGGGGAAGGATTGAATGCGGAGCATGAGGGAGGGGAGGTGTCACAGATGGTGCCTGAGTTTCTGGCTGGAGTGGATGATAGAGGTGGATGGGGAATGACATACAGCTCGTCAGCTACTGTAGGTGTGAAATAGGCTTCTGGTGATGTCCTGGGACTTAGACCAGGATCTATCTTCTGCTTCTCCATTCACCACGTTTCTGTAGAAAAGACTGTTCCCATCGACTGTAGGTTGTGGTAGGAAGAATATGGTGCCTGCAGGATCTGGGCATGTCCTCTGCATCTCTTTGAGGTCCCCTTGTCCTCCTCTCTGTGAGAAGCACAGAATGGGTGGGCTGGAGTTGTAGGGAATGAAGTTGGCGAGTTGGTTTAGAGTCAGCATCATGGGCCTTGGATGTCAGGCTAAAGACGTTATTTAGACTTTTTCCTGAGGGCAATACAGCAGCATTGAAGGTTCTTAAGCAGAGAAGTAATATCCATGCATTCATCTGTCCATTGCCCATCCATTGATTCATTCATGGAACACTATCTGAGTGCCTGCTCTGGAATAAAGTGGCAAACAAAAGTGCAGATTTGCATTTTTATGTGCTGAAAGGTGGCATTGGTCTGTGTGCAGGCCAGGTTGGAGGGGAGTGATTGAAGGCAGGAAGCCCACCGAAGAGGCAGGAAGTGATGAGGTCTTACTAACACAGTGGTAGTGAGGATGAAGGCAGGGCAGATTCAAACTTATTGATGGGTTAGATGTGTGGGATGAGGACAAGGGAGCATTTAAGGAGGGTTTGCGGGCTTGGTGACTGAGCAGATGGTGGAGCTGTCCCCAAGACTGCACACCCGGGAGGAGGAGTGGGATTGGGGCAGATGAGTTCTGGTTGGGCCATCCTGAGCCAAGAACTCGGTGGGTCTGTTCATTCTCTGTAAGCTCCTTGAAGGCCTCTGACTGTCTTGTTCATCACCCTGCCCACTGAACATCTGGATGGGTGGCTGAACTAACAAGGCTGTGGAAGAGATGGGTCTGGCCAGGGTAGGGGAAGGAAATGTGTGTGTCTTGGGTGTCTGCTGGAGTTTCAGGCCCTATGCTTGGTGAGATGGGCACTGGGGTTATGTAGAGGGTGCAGCAAGAGGGACTATGTCACAGGCTGGAAAGGTCAGATGGGGAGGGTGGGTATAGGGACATCATGTGTCTCTTCGCCTCTCCATCCTCAGATGATGGTCTGACCCACCTTGAAGTTCAGTCTTGCCAGAAGAGGTACCTGAAGGTGGAGCCCTCTGTCCTCTGGGGAGGCCACTAGCTGATGGCATGTCTGATGGGGTGAAGATGGGGTGTGCTATAGTTCTTGACTTCTGGAAGCTGGGTAGGGCTGATATGGGGGTACCGGGGAAGGTACTCTGAGGTCCCAAGGCCAGGAGCCAGCTAGTACAGGAATTAAGCCAGGTTGGAGCTTCCTTCGGTACAAGGCCCAGGGTGCCCAGGGAATTGGGTTCTGGGGCAGGGGCCAGGGCAGGCTCTAGACTCAATTGGCAAAGGATCTTGTTGTCTGTGTTGGGGTTTCTCAGCCTCAGCACTGTTGATATTTTGGATCAGATAACCCCTTATTGTGGGGGTGGGGCTTGTTATTGTAGGGTGTCTAGCAGCATCCCTGATTTCTTCCCACCAGATGCCAGTAGCATCTCCCCGCTTTCCCCAGTCTCGACAATCAAAAATGTCTCAAATGTCCCATGGGGGCAAAATTATCCTAAATTGAAAACCTCTGGTCTACAGCCTCTTGCTGCTTTCACTATACTGTACAAACCTGGAAAACTGGGGTGGGTCAGTGGGGAAGATAGACAGTGATGGGCCACTTGAGCAGAGTTCTGAGGGGTGAGAAGTGCTGGGGCAGGAGAAGGTCATTTTTTTCCAGTAGACAGAACAGCAAGTACAGAGGCTTGGAGGCAGCAAAGTTGGGGAACAGTAATCCAAGAGGGACCCCAGCCCCAGAGGAAGGGGCCTGGAGGCTTAGGGATTACAGCTGCAGGAAGATACCTCTCCTGGCCCCCTTTGGTCGCTTGCCCCCAGAGCTAGTCTCCTGCTGACCCTTTGCCACCTCTGAGTCTGTGACACTCCTCCTAATCTCCCCCTCCACTCCTCAGTGAGATGGAGAAACTAAGAGCTGCAACAGGGTGGGACTCAGTCCAGCTGGTGGGAGCCCCAATACCAGCCGTGGGAGGGAGGGCTGTTCCTGGCTCTGCTCACAGATTCCAGCCAACTGGCTGGAGGAGGGAAGGCGGCCTCGCCCTCTTCCCCACAGGCCCCTCCTTCCCTAGGTCAGGGGTCCTGGCTGAGACTGTGATTTATTCCTGTCATAATCCAGTGGTTGCTTTGGTGAGAGTTGGAAACATGTTGGTTTTCCCTTCCCAAGTCTAACAAGGCCTGTTTCCGCCTCCGCGGCCGCTGCTGCAGTGCCACGCGGTGAACTGTCCAGGACATGACAAAAGGGCTCGGTTAGCTGCCCGCTGGTTAGAAGATGAACAGCTCAGAGCTCACCCTGCCGACAGGCGCTTTCCTTCCCGTTGCCCAAGTGCTGGCCTTTCCTCTTGGCCGTCTGCTCTGTGGGGCCCTGGATACCCCTCCTTCTGTTCATGTCCATTTCTGGGCCCCAGGGTCCTGGCCTGGGGAGGTAAGGTAGGGGAGGCTTCAGAAACAGGTGGTATCTGGAGACTAATTAATATTTGTGAATAATAATGCTTGCCCAAGGAAACAAATCAGTGTTTGCATATTTATGACGACTCAGGAGTGATCCCAGCTGTTCTCCAGCCAGGGAACCCCCCATCATTGGTGTCACATGGTCCCTTGGGCCCCCCCAGAAGCTGGCAGGGTGCTTAGGGTGGGCTGCATGGAGGTGGCATGGCTTCTGTGTTTTGTAACATGAACCTTCTGTGACGTTCATATGCGAACGCTGTGGCTTACTCTAGTGCCTGCTTCTTCCTTTTCCCTCAAAGCAGTGATTCCCAGGCTCTTTGGTTTCACGAACCAATACAATTTCCAAAAGTACTCAAGAGCTAGACATGGGGTTGGCAATTTTTTATTTTGCCAAGTAAAGGCATTATAAAAAAACAACTGTTATCTGCTATCCCCATCATTTCATACAGGAAAGAACATTTTAACACCAAGGATAAAATTTGAGAATAAAGGACAGCTCTTCCCAAGAAAGGGCAGTTGGCAGCTTTGCACTGACGTAGCAAAGGAAAAGGATATATTAAAACCATTCTGAATGTGGAAAAATTGTGTCCAATTATATTCTATAATATAATACCGTATGTAATTGTGTTCCTGCCCAAGTATGTCAGCTTGGCAGAACGGATGGTCCACAGTGCAATTCAGAGACGAGCTTGAGTGCCCAAGTGCCCTGGCCTTGTTTTTATCTCGGTTGTTGAAAGCCCAGGCTCACCCAGCCATGCTGGTGAAGTGGGTGCTCTGCTGTGAAGACCGTTGCATGGATTCACAAGGTGCTCAGCCTTGCAACCGCATTCAGGCTAGCAGCAGCCCTGCCCCCTGTTCCTCTCCCACCTTCTCCCCGCAGGTGACCCTGGGACTCTGGGGGCTGGTGTAGGGCCAAGGTCCAGACTTTAGGCCAGGCCTGGGGATCCAGGGCTGCTCTGCTCTGATGAGGGAGGCCCTGGAGCTGGGAGTGGCCTGAACCGCCTGACACCAGGGCAGGCTCTGTGCCCGGAGTCCGGGGCGGGAGGCAGTTTGCTCTCACCAGGAGCTGGTGAGGGAGAGGCCCTGGCTCGTACAGCTGTGTGGTTGCCAGAGTAGTTGCCTGAGAATGTGTTTGTGTGTGTCCCTTGTGTTTCCCCATCTCCCTGGGCATCTGTGTCCTTGTGTCCATCATGGCCCACTGGAGGAAGCTCTCTCTTCTACTTTCTGGATCTGAACAAAGTGTCCTGAGCACCCCAATCCAGAGACACGGGGTTCCTGGAGGCCCCAGGTTGGGGGTAGGGTTACCTGAGGCCCAAGTTCTCTTAACACCCATGGCCAGACTCTCATCCAAGCTTGTATCACATGGGTGTCTATTCTGGGAGTTTACCCCCACGATGGCTCTCCTGGGAGCTCTGCCCCCACCGTGATGTCTGTAACAGCACGTTACATCTCTGTGATGATGTATGGGGAGTTGCACCCCTGTAATGTCCTTATCAGGCAGCTGCACTGTACCCTCTGGGTCCGCCCACGTGATGTCTAGACCACATGGTTACACCTCCATGATGTCTGCACCTGGGAGTTACGCTGCTATGATTACTGCACCAAGGCGGCTACAGGGGATTAAGCCTCTGCTCATTGTACTGGGGAGCTGTATCCTGTGATGACTGTACTGTGCATTTTATTTTCAGAGCAGGGAGATATGCTCATGCTGGGGGCCTATGTCCCTATGAAGCCTCTCTGGCGGGGGTTACATGCTTGGAATGCTTGTTCCTGGGAGTTAACATCTGTGACTATTATAGTGTTATACCCGTGATGCCGGTACAAGGCCGCTATACCCTGTCCTTTGGTGCAACACAACTATTGAGTTATAAACTCATGTATCTCAATCAGGGGCTCCAGCATGGTCCATCAGAGGCCCATACCCCCATGATGACCTGGCCTGGCATAGGATACCAGATGTGTCCACGACCCAGGGAGGAAGAGCCACTCATAGTCCACCACCTGATGGCTGCTGGGAAGGTGCTCCATTGTTGGCTGCATGTGGCGCCATAGCGCAAGCTCAGGCAGGGCCTTAGTGATGTGTGACCCCCATCCCAGCGTGGCCTTGCAGGCGTCATTGTGGTCTCAGCCGCCTGAGCTCTGGGATCATGGAGCAGATCCCCCCGCCAGCTTGGTGTAAATGGACACCCATCATGCCCCTTCAGTGTTCTTACTTTGTTGTTCAGCTCCTGTCTCAGATTTTTGGTGAGATCCTGGGACAGGGGACAACTCCCACCCGTTTTCCTTTGTGTTTGGCCCCATCCCACTTTGCAGTCCCACCTGCTTTATCCAACCCCTTGCTCAACTGTTGCTCCCTGACCTCATGACCTTTGATTATCTCAGTTGAGACAAGGGTTCAAATTTCAGAAAGGACCGGAGCACCTTTGAGCCCTGCCCCTTCCTGTTCGCCTGCCCTGTCACCTTGAAAATTCTGTTACCATTGTGGGTCAGCGGGGACCTGGGTCTGATCACAACTCCCTGACCGAAGTCCATGGGTATCACTGCGGGGCCCCAAGGCGTGTCCTTCGTCATGGACTCTGCTCTGTTGTGTCTTCACAGCATTCATGAGGGATTGACCACGTCTCATCCCTCTGCCCAGAGCATGGTGCGATCAGAGCTTGTGGGCACTTCCACACATCCCCTGGTGCCCCCCGTGAGGGGTATGGGAGAGAGACCCTGGGGAGCTCACCAGTGGGGCCAGGGAGCGATACCAGCCTATCTCCCATGTACAGTGCGGCCACACTAGAGGCTTCACCCAGGTGTGCCTGGGGGCACTCCAGGCCAGGAGCCTTGGGAGTAAAGGCCTAGAGGCATTCAGCCAGTCCCAGAGGCTACTCAGTCTTTTTGTGCATAGCTTCCTGTCTCAAACATCGGCCCCTGAGGCTCACGCCGCATCCTCCCTACACTTGTTCGGCTCTGGGCTTCTGGGGCAAGGGCAGAAGAGATGTGGGGTTTGAATTCTAGGGTCTAGCACCCCCATTCCTGGCCACTAAGGCCTCCCTGTGGTTTCTCTGTGAAGTGGGAAGGTACCATGGGAATTGGGTAGGACGAAGGTGGCCAGGCAGGGCAGCAGCAGCTTGTCAAGAGCACGTCCTGGCGAGCACTGATGGCCTGTGGCTTTGGCTGGAAGCCTGTGATACCTGGAGCTCATCTGCTAACAAGCCTGTGTTCTGGGGCCTGTGCTCAGCGTGCTTGTGGAGTCTGGCCTCCCACCTTCTCCCTCCCTGCTGGGGAAAGGAGGGGCAACAGAATTATCCCAGGGAGACTCCAGAGTCAGTCTGCTTAGCCCTTCACTGCTCCTTGTCTCTGTCTTGTCTCTCTGTCTTCTGTCCCACCTAAGCGTCTCTCTGACCCTGTTTCTCTGTCCTCTTATGGGGGTGAGTTAGAAGCTCAAGGTCTGGAATGGAACACACTGTACATTCTCTGATGTCACCCACTCCCTGTACCCCCTACTCAGGTTTAGAGAATGGCCTGAAGGCCTCCTGCACTCTTTCTCCCTCCACTGTGACTATTGGGCTGTCCTTATGGGTGCTGGGGAACCAGTGAGGAACTTGGGTGGTCACTGGGGTCAGAGGTCTAGGTGGTCATTGCACAGCCCAAGTGGCGGAGGGGTCTGTTGAACTAGGCTCTGGATGGTCAGTCGGTCAGTGGGGGTCAGGAAGCGGCAGGGGTGGCCATTAGGGATACCAGTAAATACCAGCTAACTAGCTCTGCCCTTCTCTCCATTACAGGTTGATTGTCCTGGGCTGTGGCTGGCTGTGGAGCTAGAGCCCTGGATGGCCCCCGAGCCAGCCCCAGGGAGGACGATGGTGCCCCTTGTGCCTGCACTGGTGATGCTTGGTTTGGTGGCAGGCGCCCATGGTGACAGTAAGTCTGAACCCTCAAGGTGCAGATCTCCCAGGTCGAAAGGTGGCATCCTTCCCAGCAGGACTCTGGGATGGGGACAGACCAGCTACTAGGAGAGACAGGATGGCCAGAAACTCTTTAGACCTTCTGTCCTAGAGAGCCCCCACTGCTTGGAGAGCCTCTTTCTAAGGAATGCCTGGGTACTTAGGAGCATCTTTAGGCACCAGAGTGGGGCAGTCGAATCGTGACCGTCTTACAGGGCTAGGGTGAGACCTGTCCTGGATTCATGTGGTCACTGTGTGGTGTGCCCGTGCGTGTGCTGTGTCCACTGTTGCAGATCTGTGCTGAAGGCACAGTGTGAGCTACAGCCAGAGGTCGGCATGGGAATCGGGGGGTGGCACGCAGGGCATGTGTATGGATGCTGGCCCAGGATGCCGGCTGTGTCCGTAGGCCCAAGGAGGGTCAAAAGCAGGAGCCACCCATAGCTCTTCCCCTACGCTGGACCCTCAGGATCCAAATATGCAGATCTGAGCCCCTCCTTCTCCTTTCATGGGGACCTTCTAGGCAAAGGAGCATCCCCCCCACCCCAGCTCCTCAGCCCTGGAAATGGGGGAAGGATTGTGTTTGGTCGGCAGGAAGCTGAGCAACGCCCCTCTGTGTGTGTTTGTGTTAGAAGGGGGTGGAATTGTCCCCATCCAGATCCAACTCCGAACTTTGGTCCCTTTCCTGCTGCCCTTCCCCCTGCCTGGCACTATGAGACTGGCCGCAGCCCGCCCCGTCACCATGGTTACCACTGCTTGGTTACTGGTGGGAGGCGGGGCACAGGGCAGATTTAGCCAATCTGCAAGCTGCGGGGGAGGGGCGAGGTCGGAGCCAAGGTCCCTGGGGGAAGGGGCCGTTCCCAGCCTGTCCAGAGCCCAGGGGTGATCCAGGGCCAACCCTGGGGTCAGCCCACGCGTCACCAGGCCATAGGGCTCCCCCACCCGCCTCCGCCTCCATATCTCTGGGCACAGGTCTCTCCCCTTGCCCCACCAGGGCTCTTTCTTCTAATGGCTCATTAATTATTCAGAAACTGATTCTGGAGTGGGGTGGGACTGGCATGGTCCCGCCCTTTGTCCTTAGGTGCTGGGTCCTGGGTGGAGCTAGAAGGGAAAGGAGAAGGGGCAGGCATTCCCAAGGGGTGGGGCAAAGGGTCATGGGAGCACCAGGTACCAAAGAGAGGGCTGGGGAGGTGAGAGCAAGGAACAAGACAGGTGGGAAATCACATGGGGAAGTGAGGCAGGGTATCTCCAGGCTTGCCTGGAACCTGCAGGGGCAGGTTGGAGTAGAAAGCCCTATCAGGTGTGACCCCCGTGGTTGGCAGGAAGGTGAAGGCTTGTCCAGGTGTGGTCAGCAGCTCTTGGACACTGAAGTACTGCCCTTGCCCTCCCCGCTGACCCAACCCCAGGCACTCTGAGGGCCTTCAGACAGGAGCTCTAGGGGGGAAGGATGGCCCAGCTGGGCTTCAACAGATAACACATTCTGGGAGAAGAGCTGCCCTCCTACTGCCTCAGACCCAATGCACTCCAACCTGTACCCCTCACTCTCATCCCCCAGCCTGCTGTCTTCCCGCGTTCTCTCCCGTGAAAGGCATTACCACCCACCTGGTCACCCAAGTCAGAACCTGGGCCTCCTCCCAGCCTCCTCCCTCTGTGATATCCCACATCTAATCCATCACCAAGCTCCGTTGCTTCTACCTTCTGAATATCTTTGGAATGCATCCACTTCTCTCTCTCCCGCCTTCATCCAAGCCACCCTCGGCTCTTGGGCTTTTGCACGCAGCAGCCTCCTGACGATTTCCCTGCCTCCAGTCTTTTCCTTCCTAATCCATTCTGCATTCCAAAGGTAGAGTCATGTCACCAGGTGAAAACATCATCATGTCCCTCTTCAGTTTAGAATCCTTCAGTCCCTCCTGCCCCCAGGCCCCCAGGGTTGTAACCCTTCTCTAGGCCCTGCATTATCAAGCTTCTATCCACCTCGTCCCTTGCTGTCCCCCCACCCACCCCACTCACCCACCATGCTGACTTCTTTTAGTGGCTCACCAATTCCCAGTAGGAATTGGTAGGGGCGAGGTGGAACAGTTTTTAAAGCAAAGTCAAGAACCTCCATGCTGGTTCCTTAGGAACCAAAGCCCAAAGACCAGGTCTTGAAGGTAGAAAGCAGCTGAAGAAGCTGAAATCCTGCCTTATCCAGGTAGGGAGTTCGGGGGACTCAGGCCTCCTCCCAGGCAGAGAGCCATGGGGCAGGAGCCTGGGCTTGGGGTCATGGTGACTGAGCCCCAGGAGCCAGGGTCTGTCCTCCGGGCCTGTCTTACGCTGCACACACTTATGGATCTCTCCCTGCACTGAGGCCAGTCTCGGGCTGAGCTTGGGCAACTACTAGCCAGGGGCAAGTGGCCATACATGGACAGGGCCATTGCAGAAGGTAGGGTAGGCCCCCCAGAGAATTGATGGCTGGGGCAGTGAAGCGCGGAGCGGACAAATGTGTTTCAATAGGCCTCTTAACGAGACAAATGAATGGGGGACCTGGCCTCTGAGGGAAGTGGAGGGAAGCGGGTGGAAAAGCAGCTGCCAAGAGTTAGCCCAGAGGCCCCAGCGTCAGTGCCACACACACAGCTCCAGTGGAGATTTGGGCACACATTGGGGTAGGATCTGCCACAGCGCAGCTTCCCCAGCCATGCTTCGTGGCTTCTCAGGAGGGGAGGTTGTGGGGCCAGAGGTGTCCTGAGCCAGGGCAGAGTTTTTTGCTGATCGCAAGTGCGTGTCACGTGCCTGCCTTCAGGCAGGACCTGTAGTGTGGAGGCACAGGCTTGTGAGCAGTGACCACAGGGTGTGCTGGGTGGGTGGCACTGACACAGGCCATAGTGGAAGCATCTTGGGAGGGGAGTTGGGAGGTTTCCTGGAAGAGGGGAGCCCTGAAGGGTGAGTGGACATTTGCTAATGGGGGCGTATTGCATAATGAGGTGGGGTTGGGGGAAAGAAGCAGGAATGTGGCTGGGCTTCTCTGTGGAACTCATGGGAGAGCCACAGTGAGAACCTGACAGCATGGGACAGAGGTGGGGTCCCAGGGGCAGGTGGGAGTGAGACCCTGGTTATGGCCCATTTACCCAGAATCCTAGGAGCCCAGAGCAGGATGCATGCTGGCTGGAGGGGTGGGTGGTGGGTGGGTAGACAGAGGTGGGCAGAGGCTGAGGAGCTGGGAGTGTGTCTGTTGTGTCATTTCCCTCCTCCCCAGAGCCTGTGGAGCACACAGGGTCTGTTGTCTGTTGTCATGCTCTCCCCCTTGTTGTATGGGTGGCCTAGCTAGACTCTGCTCCCTGTGGGACTTCCCACAGGTTCCGTTGCTTTCTCTCTCTCGGCCTGTTTTCCTATTGCACAATGCGGATGATGACTCCTACCTGGAAAGGTTAACTGAGGTCACGTGGACGAGGCGCCTGGAACCTAGTATGTATTCCCCTTATCTGAGGCCATGACCTGGGGCTCTTGCTGTGTCCCTGGGAACCAGGCTTGTCTCTGAATGGGCTCCAGGAGCAGTCAGAGGAGCTCACTGAGTCCCCGCCTAAGCTGCTCAGAGCCGGGAAGATCTGCCTCTCCAGAAGCTCCCTGCCCTGCCCTTGCTGGCCCTCACAGCCCTGCCTCCGTGTTCCCTTTGTGTACATGTGTATGTGTACTCCATGGGAAAGGCACAATATAGCAGTCAGTTTCTATAGATGAGCCTTGATGGTGGCCCAGTTTGACTGTCCCTGGGGCTGGACCCCTACAACCTCCCTGGGAGGTGGTTGCAGCCGCTCTTCTCCAGCCACTTCCACTTATTCCTTTCTTAGGCCACTTCCTCCCACCCTGCATGGGTTTGGTGGCCCGAGAACGTTGCCGTGCATATCCCGGGAGCTGAGCTGAAAGGGCTGTGCGGCCCGCGACCACTGTGTGTGTCGGGGAGGGGGCATGCTCTCGTGGGGTGTCAGGCCAGGTGGCAGTGGGTAACTGGCAGAAAGGCCCTCCTGGTGTGTTCTGGTGGCACCCTGTTGACCGAGTCTCAGAAGTTGTGTTCAGATCTCCCTGAACACCAGCTGTGGGTCAGGCACTGGGCAGAGTAGTCAGAGTAGCTTGGTTTGCTGCCTGCCTGGGGACCTGACACTGTGGGATCTGGTCAGTGCTGGGATGGGAAGCCCCGGGCGCCTCAGGCCATGGGACACAGAGCAGGCTCCTACAGCAGCTTGGTCAGGTGGGACATGAGAGAGGGGCTGGGCTGGGCACGCTCAAAGGCAGGGAGGAGCCCGAGGACCTGGCCTGTCAGGGTAGCCTGGGTGGTGGGTCCAAGCTGTGTGCTCTGCACAGTGCGGGGCCTATACTATAGTAGGTGATCAAAAAATATGTGTTGAGAAAGTAAAGAAGCCGGGTGTGGTGGCTCACGCCGGTAATCCCAGCACTTTGGGAGACCAAGGCAGGTGGATTGCCAGAGCTCGGGAGTTTGAGACCAGCCTGGGCAACATGGTGAAACCCTGTCTCTACCAAAAATACAAAAAATTAGCCAGGCATGGTGGTGTGCACCTGTGGTCCCAGCTACTCGGGAGGCTGAGGTGGGGGGATCGCTTGAGCCCAGGAGATGGAGGCGGAGGTTACAGTGAGCTGATTGTGCCACTGCACTCCAACCTGGGTGACAAAGTGAGACCCCCTCTCCAAAAAAAAAAAAGACTAAAGAAAGGTGAGCCTGAGAGCTTAGGAGGACCACATTTCAGAGGGGAGTGGAGAGAGGAACGTCAGGCCTGTTGGTAGCTGAGGAGAAGTGTGGTTAGATCTGAGCTCCCCGAAGATTCTCTGCTGAACGAAAGGGGCAACGCCTTGTCTCCGGTGCTGTGTCCTGCGGGTGGAGGTGGATTGGAGGGAAGCGGAGGGCGAGGCCTGGTTGAGGGGCGGGGCCTGCCTGTCTGGCCCCCCGGGCTGCACTGGGCCAGCCTGGCCGAGTCTGTTGGGTGGGCGGGCAGGGTGCAGGCTCCTCTCCAGCCTCAAAGGGAGGGGAGTTGTTCTGCCTCCTCGATAGCCCCAGGCCTTGGGCACAGCCCAGCCTCCCACGGCTCTCGGGCCCTCCTTCCAGGCCGCCGGTGACCCACACCTGGCTCTCCTCCCCGGCGTCTCCTCTCTGCCTCTTTGTTTGGAGCTGAGGCCCCGCCCCGCCCCGCCCCGCCCCCAGGCCCACTCGCCCGGCCATTCCGGTTCAGCAGGTTCCAGCCCTCGGTTTCTGCCGCTGCAGGTCCCGGCAGGAGCTGGAGGGGCACTTTTTCCCCGGGTTTCTCTCCCCTGGTGCAGCAGGGGCCGCAGTCCTCATCCTCCTCAGTTTCTCAGTTCGGTCCTTCTTTCATTCTCCACTCCTAGGTGCCAGGAACTGGGTCAGACACTGGGACAGGAAACCAAACAGGCATGCTCTCTGCTCTGCCCGGGGTTATGTTCTAGGAGGGGAAGCAGCCATTAATCAAACACCAAAAATGTGGAAAAGTAATAGCCTCACACGTGTGCATAATAAACCGTGAGTGAAAGGTATAAGCTCAGCAGGTAGGTAATAAGCTAGGAGCAGTGCTGTGGGAGGTAAGGGACTTACCCTCGAGTTTCAAACCAGGAACTGAGCACATGGGTTGGGGCAGGGGGACTGGAGAAGGCAGTGATATTCAAATGGAGAGCAGAAGGATGAATGGAAGTTAGAGGGTATGGTGGAGGTTGGCAGAAGCAGCAGCTTATGCAAAGGCCCTGTGGCTGCAGGGAACATGACATTGCTTCTTTAGAGGAGTCAAAGCTGGGGCTCTGGGGAGAGCAGCTCGGTCAGACCCTGCGGCTTTGTCTGTCATAATAGGTGTTTTGTTTTGAGAGTGATTCGGGGGCCTTTGGAGGGTTTTGATGGGGCTGGGTGTCGGGGGAGTCTGTCAGCTCACTGTGGACACTAAGTAGAGAACAGACGGGAGGCATGGGGCAAGCCTGGAGGCAGGGGCTCCCGCGTGTTAGGCCAATGGGGTGCCAGTCAAGGGAAGGTGGTATCTGGACTAGGGTGTGGCAGCGCAGATGGAGAACCCTGAGCTGCTCTGTGGAAGGCTTCAAGTGTGAGGGAACAGTGCGCGGTATGGGGGTGGGGGACAGGAGACACCCCCAGTGGAGCCTGAGCAGGAGAGTCGTGTCTGAAAGGGCCTGTCTGGAAGGAGCAACAGGGGCCAACTTTGCAGACAGCTGCAGTTGGGAGAGCCTGGAGCCTCATTCGCATGGCATTCAGGGGAAGGGCAAGGCACGCTGAGGGGTTCTGGACCTTCTGTGGTGTCTCCTTGTCTTTCTGGCCGCTACAGCCTCCCTGAGCTGGCTGCCCAAAACTGCCCTAGGCACTCTAAGAACATAGTCAGTCCCAAGGTCTCCGTCCAGGGAAGGCCATAGGCGAGCTTAGGAGTGAGAAGGCTGGATCAAAGCCTGGCTCCACGCCTGCATCCCTCTGACTTGCCAGTCATTTCACCCTCTGAGCCTCTATTTCCCCACCTCTTAAATGGGGATAATAATACTACCTACCTTATGGGATTGCTGTGAGACTGATAATGTTGATACGAATGATGGCCTCACTCATGGAAGTGAGTGGCCCACCACGTAAAGCAGTTTACAGACATTCCATCTATGACAGAATCCCGTGTCACTGTTTTGGAGATGGGAAAACAGAGGCTCAGAGATGGTGAGTGACTTGCATAATAATTACATAAAACCCCCAGAGCCCCTGGCCCCTGGAGTTCTCAAAAGTTCCTTCCCTGCTGGTACCTGCAGCTGCTACTCCCTACCTTGCTCCCATAGACCCTCTCCTCCTTGGAGACTCTGCCCCATCTGCTGACCCTTCTCTGCTGGATCAACACCTTCTCCCTCTCTGCTGGCTCCCATCAGTATTTAAACATTGCCTTTCATATCTGTCTTCAAGAAAAAAAGAAAAACAAAAATTCACAAACCTCCCTTCCCCCCTCATCCTTTCCAGCTGCCGGCTGTATAGTCACCTGTACTTCCCTCTCTCCCTCATCACCTCCCAGTCATTCTTTGGCTGGCTTTGGTCTGGCTTTGGCCCCCCACCCACCACTCCACTGACTCTGTTCTTGTCAAGGTCCCTGACAGTCTCGTGTGAACTGTTTTGTACCAGGTGTTTTACAGTCAAACATGCCTGGATTCAGGTCCCAGATGTGCCCCTCATTGGCACGTGACCTTGGACAAGTGACTTGACTCCTCTGAGCCTGTAAACTGGGGATAATAGCAATGAAGGACTAAAGATAAAGAACCTGGTGCAGAGTGGGTGCTTGGCAAAGATTGTGATCATTGCACACGTTTCTGTGCCAGGTACCAGGCTGGGCCTGGGCTCCTGGGGACTGAACAGGTGGTCTGAAAGGTCATTTCTCATGGCACTAGCCCTTTTTGGAGCTGTTCATTGGCCTGATTAATAGGAAACAGATCAGCTGTCAAGATTAACGAGTTATTACTACAGGATTGTAGCAGATGGGTTGGGCTTCTCTGGGTTCATGACCCTAGGTGGTGGAATTCTTAGGGATAGGGGCTGCGGGTTGGCCCTGGTATGTGTACTAAGGTGATGAGGGTGTGGCAGTGCCATATCTGAGGCCCCACCTTTCTTTTTTTTTTTTTTTTTTGAGTCTCACTCTGTCACCCAGGCTGGAGTGCAGTGGCGCGATCTCTGCTTACTGTAAGCTCCGCCGCCTCCCGGGATAACACTATTCTCCTGCCTCAGCCTCCCTAGAAGCTGGGACTGCGGGCGCCCGCCACCACGCCTGGCTAATTTTTTTGTGTTTTCAATAGAGACGGTGTTTCACCGTGTTTGCCAGGATGGTCTTGATCTCCTGACCTCGTGATCCGCCCGCCTTGGCCTCCCAAAGTGCTGGGATTACAGGCGTGAGCCACCGCGCCTTGCCGAGCCCCCACCTTTCTTTTCCTCCCTCTGCCTCCCTGTGGACACCTTGAGGAGACTGTCAGAAGGCAGTAACCAAGTCAGTGGGGGAGGGATGGGAGAGGCAGATTTACAGGAAAGCATTCACCTGGGAAGACATCCAGAGATACTTAGGAACTGGACTGGACTGTCTAGGCCGTGGGGACTGCTGCTGGTATGTGGGGGCTGGGAGAGAGGGAGGAGTCACGGTTCCTGGCTGGAGCCCCGGGGTGGATGGTGGTGCCATCACTGAGATGGAGAGCAGGGGGAGGGACAAGTCTCGGGGAGAGCTGGAGCTCTTCCCAGAAGCTCTCCAGCATGCCGTTTTCCTGGAGCTTGGAATTGATGTGGGGAGGGCAACGGAAGGGTGCGGTAGTAGTGTGAACTCCAGACTCCGAACAGCTGGATTCCGATCTTAGCTCTACCACTTACCAGCTGTGTCATATTGGACAAATCCCTTAACCTCTCTGGGCCTCTAGAAACAGGTAACAGTTATAGCACCCACCTCATATGCTTAACAGAGTTAACAAATGTTAAGCTCTCTGAACAGTGCCTGGCACATACTAAGTGCTGCATAAAGGTGAGGTGTCCGTGTTTTCTTTGTAGGTCTTTCTCTCTGCTCCCATGACTGCCACCTGCCTCACTGGCCATTCCTGTAGTGACTGTGCCGTGGTGACTTGGTGTCTCCATCTCTTCCAGGCAAACCTGTCTTCATTAAAGTCCCTGAGGACCAGACTGGGCTGTCAGGAGGGGTAGCCTCCTTCGTGTGCCAAGCCACAGGAGAACCCAAGCCACGCATCACATGGATGAAGAAGGGGAAGAAAGTTAGCTCCCAGCGCTTCGAGGTGCGTCTGTGGTGGGAAGGGGTAGGCAGGGCTGAGGGTCTGCCCACACTCTCTCCTTTCAGTCTCCCTCCCCATGGACCTTTTGGAGGTGGGAGGACAACTGACCCTGAGCAGGCTCCTGTGTCCTGAGTAGGCTGTGACCCCATTTCTGTCCCCTTGACAGGTCATTGAGTTTGATGATGGGGCAGGGTCAGTGCTTCGGATCCAGCCATTGCGGGTGCAGCGAGATGAAGCCATCTATGAGTGTACAGCTACTAACAGCCTGGGTGAGATCAACACTAGTGCCAAGCTCTCCGTGCTCGAAGGTACGTGCTAGGGAGACATGCGGCACAGTGGGCTGCCGGGCTGAGGTGTGGGAAGAGCCAGCCAGCCCTGATCCTACCCTGGGCCCATGTGCATTTGGCAGAAAGGAGGACTGGCCACCTTGGGGTCGGTGAAAGTCAGTGGTGGACAGTGATGGTCATTGGATCTGACGTGAATTGTGTGGCTTATGCTGAGGCCAGCCATGTGGGGCATGATGCCTTTGTATTCTACTGCTGAGCTGGGTCGTCGCTTGGGTGGGGTCTGGGGTCTGACTCAAGGTGTGGAGCTGCAGTTGTGTATCCCTTGGGTTACGTGGTTATGGCTGTGGCTGTGGCAGTGAACCTGATTTCCATGTGGAGCCTGGCCGTAGGTGTCAGGTGTGTTTCTTGTTGCCCCTGTGAGCTGAGGGTTGGGGCTGTGTCCCTGGATTTTAGTGTCTTCTCTCACTTGGTGGCTTCTCCATTCATTCACAAGCATTCCCTGGATCACCTTGAAGTCCTCTGAGCATCGAGGAGGAGGGAGCTGTGTCTAAGCCAAGTCTTGAGGACAGGTGGGAGTTGGGGGTGGCGGTTGGCAGCTAGGCAGGTGCCCAGGCCCAGAAGCAAGAGAGAATGGAGCTTTCAGAGAGCTCTGAGTAGTTCAATTTGGGTTTTCTGGAGGGCAGAGGGGGAGCTAGAGAGCACAGGAAAAAGGGGAAAGCAATTCAGCATGAGTCTGGAGAGGTTTGGAGGGCAGATTACACAGACTCTGGCTGAGAAATGAACACTCTTCTAGGGACATAGGAAGCCACAAACAAGGCGGGCGGTGACATGATCAGACCCCAGCCACAACGGATTCATCGGTCTGAATTAGTATTTTCAAAATATAGCATCGATTATTGCTTTCTCTTTTTTCTTTTTCTGTTCTTTTTTCTTTTTTTTTCTTTTTTTCTTTTTTTTTTTGAGAAGCAGTCTCACTCTTGTTGCCCAGGCTGGAGTGCAATGGTGCGATCTCAGCTCACTGCAACCTCTGCCTCCTGGGTTCAAGTGATTCTCCTGCCTCAGCCTCCCAAGTAGCTGGGATTACAGGCATGCACCACCATGCCTGGCTAATTTTGTAGTATTAGTAGAGATGGAGTTTCAAATGTTGGTCAGGCTGGTCTTCAACTCCTGACCTCAGGTGATCCGCCTGCCTCAGCCTCCCAAAGTGCTGGGATTATAGGTGTGAGCCATTGCACCTGGCCAATTGTTGCTTTCTTTTTTTAAATGTGATGTCGATACCTGTTCCTTTTTGAAGAATTGAAAAGTATAGAATAGCACAGAGGGAAAAATTAAAATGTCTCCTTCTACCTCTACTAATAACATTTGGTTATTTGCTCATGGCCTATTTTCTGTGCATATATATACATATATGTGTGTGTGAACAGAAATGGGACCACATACTGTCTGATGATTTGTAGACTGCTTAAAAATATATATATATGACTAACATTGTTCTTGCCATTAAATATTCTTCTGTATCATTAATCCTTTTTTTTTTTTTTTTTTGAGGCAGAGTCTCGCTCTGGAGTGCATTGGTGTCATCTTGGCTCACTGCAACCTCTGCCTCCTGGGTTCAAGCGATTCTTCTGACTCAGCCTCCCAAGTAGCTGGGACTACAGGCGCACACCACCATGCCCGGCTAATTTTTGTATTTTTAGTAGAGACGAGGTTTCACCATATTGGTCAGGCTGGTCTTGAACTCCTGACCTCGTGATCCGCCCACCTTGGCCTCCCAAAGAGCTGGGATTACAGGTGTGAGCCACTGTGTCCAGCCTGTATCATTATCCTTAATGGCTATGGGTAAGCTGTCACATGGAAGTACCCTACTTTATTTAGCCATTCCCTTATTGTTGGACACATATGTCGTTCTCAGTTTTTTGTTTCTATAAAAAAGGTGCCATACACATCGTTGCAGATGGATGTGTTCACCTTCCTGATTATTTCCTTATTCTAGATTCATGGAAGTGGAATTGCTGAGTCAAAGGGCACATGCATTTTTAAGCCTTTCCATATTTCCAGAAGATTGTGTCAGTTCATACTCCTGCCAAGCAGGGCAGAAGAGTGCCTCTTTCCTGCACATCTTCCCCAGTGTTGGGAATTATCATCAAAAAATTTTTTGCCAAGTTAATAGGCAAAAAGTGGCATCTCAATTTAATTTGCATATCTTTGATTACAAGAACAGCTGAACATCTTTTCACATTGGCCGTTTTTACGCCATGGCTTTATCTGTTCACACCCACATCTCATTCGGTTACTCTTTTTGTTGTTGTTGTTGTTTGATTTTTGTTTTTTTGTTTGTTTGTTTTTTGAGACGGAGTCTCTGTTGCCAGACTGGAGTGCAGTGGCGATCTCAGCTCACTACAACCTCTGCCTCCCGGGTTCAAGTGATTCTCCTGCCTCAGCCTCTCCAGTAGCTGGGACTACAGGTCCACCATGCCCAGCTAATGTTTGTATTTTTTGTAGAGATGGGGTTTCACCATGTTGGCCAGGCTGGTCTCGAACTCCTGATCTCGTGATCCACCACCACGGCCTCCCAAAGTGTTGGGCTTACAGGAGCTACCACGCCCAGTGCCAGTTACTCTTTTGCATCTGTGTCTCATGTGAGTCCATGGGCTCTACAAGCTTAGAGGATCCATGGAAGACAGTGGTTGAGACTCTGCACCACTCACTTCCCATGTGTCTTTGGGTTAGTAACTATGCCTCTGAGCCTCATTTGCTCCATCTGTAAATGAATATAATGCCTACCACCCAAGCTGGTTTGGAAGATTGAATGCTCTGTATGAAACACTTCCCAGGAGTGTGGCGGTGGTTGCTGTGGGGCTGGAAGCTGTACATCTTGAGGCCTCACCATGTGAGCTGAAGGTGGTTGGCCTCTCTGTGCTGCCTGGCATCATCCGGGTGGTGCAGCCCCACTGCCTACTCCCATGGGGGGACTTACCTGTGCAATAGGAACTCAGAGAACAGGTCCTGGGCCAGCATCACTGATTGCTGAGTGTTCTCAGGCTCCTCCCTGCCACTGCTGACCTCAGTTTCCCCACTCGTGACCTGGGGCAAGTATTTCAACGCTGTCCAGTCTTCCTGTTGGCATCTGTCCTAGCAGGGAGCCATCTGCCCTGCCCTGGCATTTGGTAGGCAGCTGAAGGACCAGATGCCCCAGAGGGCTTCTTTTCAGGCTCTCAGATTGGGGAACAGGGCCTCCTTGTTAGTGTTGAAAGAGAAGTCCTTCAAAAGCGCCTAAGCCCCAGGTCCTGTGTCAGGAGCGCTCTTACCTCTGCCACTGCCCTGGGCAACCTTATCTTTTAAAGGGTTGAGGAGGATGGAGGTGGTCTTTCAGGCCTGGGGTGAGGAGAACTGACTCAGACTGACAGCAGGGGCTGGGTGTGGTGGCTCACGCCTGTAATCCCAGCACTTTGAGAGGCAGAGGCCTGCACATCACTTGAGGTCAGGAGTTCGAGACCAGCCTGGCCAACATGGCAAAACCCCATCTCTACCAAAAAATACAAAATTAACTGGGCGTGGTGGTGCACGCCTGTAGTCCCAGCTACTTGGGAGGCTGAGGCAGGAGAATTGCTTGAACCCAGGAGGAGGAGGTTGCAGTGAGCTGAGATTGCACCACTGCTCTCCAGCCTGGGCGACGGGAGACTCTATCTCAAAAAAAAAAAAAAAAAAAAAAGGGACTGGCAAGAGGTGTCTCTGCAGGAGGTGTCTCTGTTTGGTTTCTTTACCGGGGCGGGCAGTATGTGTTTGTGCTTCTGGGGTGTGAGACGTGTCTGATGAGGCTGGGGAGAGTGTGGTGCAAGTACCCAGACCCTGTCCATGTTCCGGGGAAGGGTGTGGAGCTGTGGGCCTGAGTGAGCCCCTCCTGCTTCTGAAACACAGCACCAGGAAGACAAAATGCTGACTTACCCTGTTGGTCTGTGTAACCTTGACCAGCATTGGGCTTGACAGAAAGGCGTGCTGGGGGAGAGCCAGAGGGTGAATACCCGCCCCCCGCCCCGCCTCACCCTACCCCTCCCCAAGCTGGGTGCCTGCAGGAACTGAGTGAAAGGATGGCTAGACTGGAACTCTGGGGTGGGGCCGGCAGGAGCCAGGGCCATTCTTGGGAGGCCACCACAGGGTCCGAGGAGGGCTGGGGAGGGGATGGAGCTGGTTGGGATCTGAGAAGTAAGAGTCCAGCCCCCCTCCTGAGTTGCATACTGCTCTGCCTGTGAGCTGGGCTCCTTGGAGAGTGGCTGAGGGCTGTCTGGAGTGAAATGGCTCAGGTGAAGATCAATGTGCCCCCAAAAAGGAGTCCAGGCCTGCAGTCTGTTCTGTGGCCTCTGCCTTTGCCTCATGTCACACCAGGCCCAACTGCTCTGGCTCCAGGGCCACTCCCACCACAGCCTGTGGGAGTGCCCCCCATTTATCCCCCATAGCTGTGCCCTTTGCACCCCGCTTCTGAGCAGGATTGTCATTCCCAGTGTGGCCTCCCCTCGACACCCCTGCCAGGGCTGCGTATGAGGTGGGGGTGCCCAGCACAAGCTGGCCGGGGTGAGCCTGTCCTGGCTGTGATGAGCGTGGGGCCCGCCGCCCAGCGTTCCTGTCTGAGTGGTAATTGAAGCCATTAGCGTGCCAGCCTCTCCCTCGCCGGGTAATGGCAGGAAAAGCTCTTCTCGCTCCGCACTCTTGAGGCGGCGGCTGAATCACTCCCCCTCCAACCCGCCCGCCCGCTGCCGCCACTGAGACAGGGAATCTGACATTTTCCCTCACCAGGGAGGGGGAGCCCTGGGGGAGGGGAGGGAGGCAGGCCTGGATTCCTGGCCTTTCCCCCAGGAGGATGGGGGGCAGTGAAGGTCTTGGAGCTCAGTCTGTAAGTCATGGATTCACCTGGGGCCACGGGTTTCAGGCCTGGAAGGACTGGCTGGGAAAGCCCAGGAGGCCACCAGACATTTAGTGGTGTGGGGAGGGCACTGATGACTTTGGGTAGGTTCTGGGAGGGACAAGGAGGCGGGGAGAAGAAAGAGACTGTGGAGGAGAGATGAGCTGTTTTGGACTTGTCCTGGGGGGGGGGGGGCCTAGCTCCAAGGTAGCTAGTTTGTCTTGGGGTCTGAGTACAGGTAGCATTGTTTGTCTTGGGTTCATTGATAGGGCAGATAGCGTGCACTCTGTGTGTGGTGTGGGTGCCCTGTGTTCCATGATTAAGGCAGTGTGTGTGTGAAGTGTGTGGTGCAGTGTATACAGCAGGGGTGCTGCCTTGCAAGCTGTGTGCACAGAACGGGGTGTGCAGTAGTCGGTGCACATGTGAGCTTCAGGCAGTGGGGAAGGGGCAGTGTGTGCAGGAGGTACTGCGTGCTTTATGGGCAGTGTGTGCAGCACACAGTGCTTGTGTGCATCAGGCAGTGCGTGGGTGTGGTATGTAAGCAGGTAGTGAGTACCTTATGGGCTATGTATATACAAGGGATATGCATCAGGCGGTGGAGGCAGTAGGCAGTGTGTGTATTTGTGTGTATCAGGCAGTATATGCGTGCAGTGTGCTGTGCGGCAGGCTACCTGTGTTTATATCAGGCAGTGTATGCGTGTTTATGTGCAGCAAGGGTGTGCAACAGGTGTTGTGCAGTAGGCCGTGTTTGTGCAGCAGGCAGCGTGTGTGTGTACAGCAGGTGGTGTGCAGCAGGCAGCGTGTGTGTGTACAGCAGGTGGTGTGCAGCAGGCAGCGTGTGTGTGTACAGCAGGTGGTGTGCAGCAGGCTGTGTGTATCACACTGTGTGCGTATAGCAGGTGGTGTGCAGCAGGCAGCGTGTGTGTGTACAGCAGGTGGTGTGCAGCAGGCAGTGTGTGTGTGTACAGCAGGTGGTGTGCAGCAGGCAGTGTGTGTCACGCTCTGTGTGTGTGTGTGCAGCAGGCAGTGTGTGTGTATGTATCAGGCAGTATATGGTGTGTGTTTATGTGCAGCATGCAGCGAGTAGTTTGGTGCACAGCAGGTGGTGTGCAGCAGGCTGTGTGTATGTATCAGGCTCTGTGTGTGTGTGTGTACAGCAGGTGGTGTGCAGCAGGCAGTGTCTTTATCAGACAGTGTGTGGTGTGTGTGTGCGTGTTTATGTGCAGTGAGCAGTTTGTGGGGTGTGCAGCAGGTGGTGTGCAGCAGGCAGTATGTTGATGTGTGTGTGTCCAGCAGGTGGTGTGTAGCAGGCTGTGTGTGTGTGTGTGTGTGCGTGTGCGTGCAGTGGGTAGTTTGCAGGAGTGTACAGCAAGCAGTGTGCATGGCATGTACATCAGGTGGTGTGCAGCAGGCAGTGTGTGTGTGTGCTTGTGTGTACAATAGGTGGTATGCAGTGGGCAGTGCGTGTGTGTGCGTGCAGTAGGCTGGTGTGTACAGCAGGTGGTGTGCAGCAGGCTATGTGTGTATACATCAGGCAGTGTATGTGTGTGCAGCAGGCTGTGTGTGTGTGTACATGCACAACAGGCAGTATGTGCAGCAGGCTGTGTGTGGTGTGTACAGCAGGTGGTGTGTACAGCAGGTGGTGTGTACAGCAGGTGGTGTGCAGCAGACTGTGTGCTTGTACATGCAGCACATAGTGTATGTGTGTGGATGTCAATGCTTGTGCATGTGTGTGGTGTGTACAGCAGGTGGTGTACAGCAGACTGTGTGCCTGTACATGCAGCACATAGTGTATGTGTGGATGTCAGACAATGTGCATGTGTGTGGTGTGTACAGCAGGTGGTGTGCAGCAGGCAGTGTGTGTGCCATGTGGATAGCAGGTGACGTGCAGCAGGCTGTGTGTATAGGTGTGCCTCGGGCAGCGTAGGGGGTGGGAGTGGACAGCAGGTGGTGTGTGCCTTACAAGCTGTTTGGGCAGCAGCAGGAGTGGGCAGCAGGCAGCCTGCACTGAAGTGTGGTGGGGTCAGTCTGGCACTGGCAGGAGGTCAGAGATGCTGTGTCTGGGCTCGTTGTCTCTGGGACCCTGCAGGATCCCTGTTTGGAGCTGTTGGTCAGCCAGGAAGCTGGACAGAGTTGGATGTGGCCAGAATGGTCTGGCTGAGCTGTTCTCAGCACCTGCGGTGGTCCCTCAGCATCTCCTCTGTAGCCAGGCGAGGAGGTGGAGTGCACCAGATAGGGATCCTGCCCAGGCCTGCCTGCAGGAGGTCTTGGGACACTTTCCTCTCCCTCTCCTACCCCACCAAGCCCATAATCCCTTCTGTCTGTTCCCACCTGGCCTCAGTGTGCCCACCGGCCAGGACCATACTACCCATGCCATGCGGGCCAGGGAATCCAGGTGTCTGGATGGAGTGCCTGGTGTTGCCAACCTTGGAGCAGGCCCTGGGGAAGGGCTGTCAGGCACATGAAGTAGTGACCAGGGTGGAGGCAAATCAGTGCTGTACTGAGCTTGGACCTCTGGGTTCTGCAGGAGCTCTGACCTGGCTGGCTTTGGGGCTCGGAGGATGATGAAGGACCTCTTAAAATACCCCCTGACCACTCCCCAGCACAGTCCTTTTGGAAACAGCTCTAGAGACAGAGGGCCAATGACAGACGTTTGACCCCGTCCTGAGGTATCCTGGGCTGGGCTGGAACTGGAGCAGAGCTGGCGTGGGAGCTTACATTTACAAGATGGGTGCATGTGTGTTTCCTCAAGGAGTCTCTCTCCCTGCTCTACCTCCTGCCCTGCTCCAAACCTGTATATTCCTCCCACCCATGGTGGAATGACTTGGCCCAGGCCTGACTTTGATGGCTGGGGAGTTTGGGTAAAGGGCTATTGCAGGCACAAGATGGCTTCCCAAGGGGCAAGATGTGATCCCTTTCTATTGTCTACATGTGTGTCTGGGGTAACAGTCTGCTTTGGCAGAAGCTGGGCCTGTCACCTACCTGATTTCTGGCACAGAGGATATAGAAATGGCCCCAGAACCTGGAACCCAAGCCAGCTTCTACCCCTCCCTTAGCAACTGAGGGATGACCTATATACCCCTGGTCCAGCTGCTGTGGTCCTCTGTGACCTCTCCTTCCACCCCCATGACCATAGTAGATTTCAGATCCACGCAGACATGAGGTTCTACAACCATTTCCTGGAGGTTCTAGACCCCAGGCATGGGGATGGGAGAGGTATTAAGTAAGTAGGCACTGCCGGGAGGGCCTTAAAGGTCAGACCCTGGGTTTCTTGGTACCTGGACTCTCCTGTTTTTATTAACTGTGATCTGCCTTCAAGTGCCCAAGTGGACTCCCTTCTGAATGGGTGCTCCTGTTTAGGAGGTGGTACCCCTGCCTCTCCTGTTAGCCGTGGACACTGGGCACTTCCCCTGTGCCCAGCCTGACCCCCTGTCCCTATAGTCATGGGTACTTGCAAGGCCTACTGTGCGTGTTCCCTAGCCTCATGACCACAGTGGAGCCAGT
Source organism: Colobus angolensis palliatus (assembly GCF_000951035.1). Taxonomy (NCBI): domain Eukaryota; kingdom Metazoa; phylum Chordata; class Mammalia; order Primates; family Cercopithecidae; genus Colobus; species Colobus angolensis. The sequence continues at coordinate 1,535,355 of NW_012111586.1, forward strand.
GGCTCTGGGAACAGCCTCACCAAGATGGAGGTTTAAATGCCCAAATGCCCTGTGCGTGCACGTTCTCCATCCTTGGTAAGGTGCTCCCTCCCACTGGTTTGCTTGCTGGGGAGACAGGACTTTTTTTTTTTTTTTTTTTTTTGAGGCAGAGTCTCGCTCTGGCGCCCGCTCTGGAGTGCATTGGTGTCATCTTGGCTCACTGCAATCTCAGCTCACTGCAACCTCTGCCTCCCGAGTTCACACAATTCTTCTGCCTCAGCCTTCCGAGCACCTGGAACTACCGGCATGTGCCAGCACACCTGGCTAATTTTTTTGTTATTTTTAGTAGAGATGGGGTTTCACCGTGTTAGCCAGGATGGTCTCGATCTCCTGACCTTGTGATCCACCCACCTCAGCCTCCCAAAGTGCTGGGATTATAGGCGTGAGCCACCGCGCCTGGCCCTGAGAGGACTTTTTTTTTTGAGATGGAGTCTCGCTCTGTCACCCAGGCTGGAGTGCAGTGGTGTGATCTCGGCTCACTGCAACCTCCGCCTCCTGGGTTCAAGTGATTCTCATGTCTCAGCCTCCCAAATAGCTTGGGATTACAGGCATGCGCCACCACCCCCGGCTAATTTTTTGTATTCTTAGTAGAGATGGGGTTTCACGAAACATGTTGGCCAGGCTGGTCTTGAACTCCTGACCTCAAGTGATTCGCCCGTTTTGGCCTCCCAGAGTGCTGGGATTACAGGCATGAGGCACCGCTCCTGGCCAAATTTTAATCAGAGGTATGACATGATTAAACTTAAGCTTCAGAAAGGTCTGTGTGGGTGCATAGTTGGGGCTGGAAGGAAACCAATGACAGGTTGTTGCAGTCCAGGTGAGAGATGGCATTGGCGCAAATCTGGGTATGGGTAGGGGAAGATAGGGGAACAGATCACTAGAAGGTTAGAAGGAGGCTGGGCACGGTGGCTCATGCCTATAATCCCAGCACCTTGGATGGCCAAGGTGGGCAGATCACTTGAGGTCAGGAGTTCAAGACCAGCCTGGCCAACATGGTGAAACCCCATCTCTACTAAAACTGTAAAAATTAGCTTGGTGTGGTGGCGGGAGCCTGTAATCCCAGCTACTCTGGAGGCTGAGGCATAAGAATTGCTTGAACCTGGGAGGCAGAGGTTGCAGTGAGATGAGATGGCACCACTGCACTCCAGCCTAGGCGACCAAGCAAGACTCCATCTCAAAAAAAAAAAAAAAAAAAGAAGATTAAAAAGAGTAGAGGCCTGCCTGGCTACCTGCAGGATTGGGGAGGTGCAAGGCTCCAGGTTCCTGGCTCTGGGGCTGGGTAGGTGGGGGTGCCATTTCTAAGATTCATGTACTGGAGGAGGACCAGGTTTGAGGAGGCAAGTTGGTGAGTCCAGTTAGAAATCTGTTGAGCCAGGTATGCGCAGGCATCCAGGGGAGGTGTCGAAGAGGCCTCATACACATTTGCCTGGCACTCCAGGGGACATCTGGAATTGGAATCTTGCAGGCTGAGAAATAGCAAATCTCAGGGAGCCAGAGCCAGGACAGAAGGAGCCCCAGGAACTGAATCTTCATGTTCGGAGGAGGTTCCTGAGAGGCTGGAGGGAAACCAGGACTGTGTGAGGCCAAGAAGATCAAGAGAAAAAAGTGTGTGAAGGAGGAGTGGTCAGCAGGGCGGGTGCTGCTGAGAGGCCCAGCATGTGTCCTTAGCAGTTAGTTCGGTGGAGCCATTGTTGGCCTTGGTGTCGGGAGACAGCAGGGTGCAGCCGGTCCACAGGGCTGAGAAGTGAAAAGGAGGCTATCAGTCTAGAGTGATTGGAAGTAGGGCCTGAACCTAGGGAATGAATGGATGACAAGAGTCTCCCTGGAGTAGGACTGAGGTTGGGGAGCCACTGAAGGAGAGTCCAGTGTGGACCAGAGTCTGGAACTGCAGTGTGGGTTAGGTGTATGCACAGGGGATGGCCCCTGGGTTCATGTGGTGGGGAGGCCTCAACCAGGTTGAGTAGGGTGATGTGGGGTGCCAGGGAAACCTGAGGAAGGGGGGATAGGACTGGGAGGGGGAGGCCGCGCCTGCCAACAGGCCCCAAACAGCTCAGATTGAAAAACAAAACAGGCTTTTAAGATGCCAAGTTTGATGAAATCCGAGTGCTGGAAGAGGTGGGAGTTTGCTCTTGGAAAAACAGCTGAAAATCGAGACTCAAAGCTGCAAAAGGAGATGGGCCCAAGGCTCCCCAGGCCCCCCTTACTGCCTGGAAGCCTGGGGGTGGGGCTGGGCTCTCTGGGAGAGTGTGGGAGCATGCAGATCTGGCAGCCTTCGACTTTTGGGGGGCATCTGGCCCTGGCCCTGCTGAGGATGGAGCTGCTGGAGGTGGCCTTGGCTTCTGTGAAGAGGCTGGAGGGCAGGGGGAGCCAGCACTCCTGCCACCTATGAGGTTCCCTCATGTGTCTCATCCCTGCATGTGTCTCCAGGCGCATGTGTCTTGGCATAGGTGCGTCTGGCTCTGCATGTCTCCACATGTGTGTTTGCGTGTCTCTGTGTGCACCGCCTCTGGATCTGCTTGCATGTGTCTGTTTCCACAGGTGCTTGTCACTGCAGGTGCCCCTCCACATGCACATGTAGGTTTCTATTTTTACACCTGTCTGTTTCTCCATGTATATTTCTGTGGGTTCCTGGCTGTGCATGTTTCTACGGTGTCTGTGTGTTGAGAGGCAGGGTGAGGCCAGGCCCAACACTCAAGCTTAGGGGAGGCAGTCAGGCTCACAGACGGTACCACCCCAGGGAGCCTGTGTCTGTGTGTGTGGGTGTGTGCCTGCGTTTGCACGGAGACGCCACGAAGCTGGGTAAACACGGGTGAGAAGGTCATACTGACAGACGGTGCTGCCTGCCCCGGGACCCTGCAAGGCGTCTCCATCTGTCAGCTTCCCTGGTGCAGCCCCTCCCTCTGGCCCAGAGACTCCCCCTCAGGCATCCAAGGCTGAGCTGGACAAAGAGACCTGTGTGTACTTTGTAGGGGGCCTCAGCAGCCTCCACCCCCATCTTAGGCTCATCTGTCAGGACCCTAACACATGCCCCAGCTCCCACTAGACTCGCTTTGGTACTGTCATCTCACCACCCTCCCCGCCAACAGCCTTTACAAAGGCAGTTTTCCCCTCCTCCCTGGAAAGCTTTCTGTCTCCCATGCTCATGTGTTTCGTGTTCTTGAATCTCCCTCCTCCAGGAAGCCACCAAGATAGCAAGTGAGCTGTGGAGTCAAACCGATCAGCTCCAACACTGCTGTTCGGGAGGTTAGCCAAGCTCTCACCCACTTCTGAACCTTAGATTCCCACCATCGATCCCGACCCTCCCCCCGCGAGGGTTTGTCATCGTCTTCTGCCCATGGGGCAACCAAACCTCTTCACAGAAGGGGACAGGTCTCATTGCTGCAGTGGCTAAAGGCCAGCTCTGTTAGGTGCAGGAGGCATTCACACACACGTGCACACTCCCCACCTTGCACACAGATCTGCGCGAGCCGGGGAGACCCTAGGGAATGTGTGTGCATGCTGCCTACGCATGCAGGTATAATCCGCAAATGGTGTGGGGAGTCGGGCTCCTGCGTACCTCTGCAGGCCCCAAAAGTCCCCATGGGCTTCTGCTTCCATCCAGGGGACCCTCTTATCAGGCGATGGCCTGAGATGCGTATTGCGGACGCCCCCGGCGCTGAGGCTGCGGAGGCAGATGGCTCCTCCCCGCACTGTGCGGGGTACCCGGTTGCGGGTAGAGGGAAGGGCCGTGTTGGTGAAGCAGGAAAGCCTAGTGGGTGGATTCCCTGGAGCTGGGGAGCCGGGGCCTGGGAAGGGGCGCGGAGGCTCCACCCAGGCGGGGGCGGGAAGGGCGGTGCCGGGACGGACAGCCGACGCGCGCGCCTGCACGGACTCGGGCACACGCAGCCCTTCAGCCGAGGCACCCGCCGCTCCGCCGTCGCCATGGCTACCGGCTGGTCTGGAGCGGGGAGGGGCCCTTCCTCCCCTCCGCGCCAACAGGATGCGATTTGAGGGGACTCGGCGTGACTGGTGCATCCCCGGGTTGGAACGTGGGTGCGTGCCTGCAAGTGTCCACGCGTGGGGGACCCTGGGGTTCGCTTTGCGGTAAACACAAACGCCGCGGCGCTGTGCGGGGCTCTGCAGTGGAGCCGAGCCGAGGCGTGGTGTGGGGGAGGGCTGCCGGGCCCCTCACTCTCAGGGTGTTCATGCCTAGAGTGCTGGAGCTGGGGGCCTACCACCCGGTCTCCTCCCAGCCCCACCTCCGATTTAGCTATGTGACCTTGGGCAGGTGTTTAGATGTCTAGATCTCTCTAAGCCCCTGGTTGCCTATATACCTCATAAGGGTTTGGTAAAGATTTAAGTCATTTAGTAAAGCATTTTAACGTAGTACCTGGAACCTAGTAAATGCTCCATAGATCTTACTGTCCCTCATACCTGGGTCTCAGTGTTCCCAGTTGTTGATGGGTTTGGAGTGATCATGTGACATCAGCTGAGGAGTTGCCCAGGTCCTCAACCTGAGTGTTGAGGCTGCATCAGACCCAGCTCCTGCGGGTGCCTGTGGGGGAAGGTGGTAACTGTGTCAGTCTGGCTGGTAGGTCAGTTTACACCAGGATGCCCAGTGGCTCAGCCGGGCCAGGCGCATGGTGGGCATCAGGAAGGGGCTGCTGTACTTGGGTGATTTGAATGTTCAGATGCGCCTGGATGGGAGAGAAGGAAGAGGCAGCAGTGAGTCGCTCCTGAGGGGCTGGAGCCCTCCTGTAAGACCCACTTCCCTTCCCAGGTGGCAGAGTGGCAGCTTTCTGCATGCTGCCTGGAAGCCTAGTTGGCACAGGGGACTGGCTTTTGGGTCCTGCTGTTTTATGGACAGCTCGCCACACATTCTGGTTTTAGGCTCTGGAGGCAGTGCCTGAGGGATGATCTGAGCCAAGGACAGAGCCACTGAGGGCGTGATAATTGAGGGAGGAAAATTAATTGTCCTTAATTTGGCATAAATCCCAAAGACCTTCCCCGTGTAAAGAATTCGGAGTAGATTCCAAGACACGAGGCTGCACACATTTGTACTTCCCTTCCCTTTCCTGTCTGCGGGTGGAGATGAAGGCCACCTGACTCCTGGGCCCTGACTCTGGCAGGCCGTGGCCATGTCCTCCCCATGAACTGAGCAGGTAGGAATGAGGTCTTGGAAGAACTAGACTGGTGCTCTGGAGGGCACCTAGGATGGCCCTAGCAGCCGTGAGTGTCCCCAGGTATTGGGGAGGTGAACCCTGCACCTCTGGTCCCCCTCAGGCCTTCCTATGGAAGCAAGCAGCAGCTGGGCCAAAGGAGGTTCAGTCCTCTTCATTTCTGTCCTCCTTCCCTTCTCTTGCCACTATTGAACATTTTACTTTTAAAAATCAAAGCTGAAAGGGTGCTGTGGGATCATATTTACAGCCAAGGAGACACTGGGTTTATATCCAGAACTTCTAGGGCTGCAGGTGGGGAAACGTGCAGCCAGGTCCCAGGAAAGGATGGGGTGGCAAGGCCGTCCTGGGAATCCTGCTGCTCCCTAGCCTGAGACCTCTGCTCCTCATGGGCCACAGTCCCTTTGGGATGCCCCTGGCAACTGGAGCCTTGGGAAGCATCCCCTGGGGTCTGGCAGCAGATATATAGGTATCTTGCTCCTGCCTGTTGGGGCTCCTCCAACTCCCTCTTCTACCCCCCTCCCAATCGCTCCCCCCCGGGTCTCCAAGAGGCTCCAGGGCGAGCTGGTTTCTGCCAGCCTTTACCTTCACGTCTGAGGGTGCCATGTGCCTTTACTCTGGCATAGAGGCCTGACTTCCCTTGGCACATGTTCCCACACACTCATCTTGTGCTGGGCTTGTAGAAGGGAGGTACAGAGTGGTGCTGGTCTCCCCCACCATGAGCCCAGCTCCCCCTCTTCCCCAGGAGACAGACAAAGGACACGCATTCCCCTTGCCCCACATTGCGTGTGCCTGGCATCCACAATGGGAGAGACGCTCTGCTGAGGCCTTGAAAACGCTTGGTGGTTTGGTCCTAGTGGGAAGGGCCTCTCACCAGCCTAGGAGCTTCTGACTCTAGTCTCAGTACCTGTCTGCCCCAGTGGCTCAGCCCTTACTAGTTACACCAGCTAATATTCACTGGGAGTGAATTCTGCATCAGATGCTCTGCAACACCTTGCATGCACGATCAGATACAGACCTCACAATGGCCTTACGAGGTGGGCACTTGAACCCCGTGTACAAATGAAAGCAGACACAGAATGAGTAACATACCAGGCCCTAAAGCTAGTTTGTGGTGAAGGTGGGAGTCCCATTTGGCCTATACTAGTCCTGAGCCTGTCCTGGACTTGTGCTTCCAAGGGCTGGAGAGTGGATAGCCTTGCCCTACAGCCCCTCGGGGCTGATATGGGAGCCCATGTGCGGTGGGAGTGGGTTTGCTGCTGACATCTGTTCCTCTTACTCCATGCCAGTGACTCCTCTGTGTACCGTCAACCCCTAGCAAGCTGGGAGAAGGCAGCCAGGAGGGAGTTTTCCCCATCCCCACCAACTTTTGGTGTCTTTAGAGCTTTTTTATCTCCTGTGCCTCCACATGCTCGGGCATGGTCCGCAGCCCTGACTGTGACTCCCAGGGTCAGGACTGAGTGAGAGAGAAAGCTCAAGGTCAAGGCTGCAGTAGAGAATAGGTCAAGGTCAGGATCAGAGTTAGAAGGGGATCATTGGTGGGGCTGGGTGCCCAGGGTCAGGGCTAGAGACCAGGCAGTGACCTGGGGCCCTGCCATGTGATAGAGCTGAAGGCCAGATGGAGGGAACACTGTGTGTGTGGACAGGGGAGAGGGGGCTGGACAGCACAGAGGCCTTCAGGCTGAGCTGTGGCTGTTGGATGCTGCATGAGCTCCCCACTAGCCCCCACCCCCTGCAGCCCAGCATCCATACAATGCTTTCTGCTGTGACCAGCAGAGCATCGATTCTCGTTCTTCTCAGGGCCTGGAGAGATAAGTGCTGACGCCTTCAGTCTGAGGCATTGCCTCTCAGACCTGGAAACTCCCTGACAGGGGCAGGGGTGGGCCCCACTGCAGCCTCTGCCCTGCCAAAGAGACTTAGGGCCCTGTTTCCTCAAATTGGGGTACACTTCTTGCTTAGAAGTCAAGGATGGGGGAGGAGAGTCTTGAGGGCCCTGGCCAACCTGGAGTTGGGGAAGTTACCCCCAGAGGGGTTATAGGGGGCAGGCAGAGCCAGCCCTAATACACACATTGCTCTTCGTCTGCAGAGGAACAGCTGCCCCCTGGGTTCCCTTCCATCGACATGGGGCCCCAGCTGAAGGTGGTGGAGAAGGCACGAACAGCCACCATGCTATGCGCCGCAGGCGGAAATCCAGACCCTGAGATTTCTTGGTTCAAGGACTTCCTTCCTGTAGACCCCGCCACGAGCAACGGGCGCATCAAGCAGCTGCGTTCAGGTGAGCAGAGGGCAGGGGTCAAGTGACCATTCAGACCTCAGAACAGGCCTCTTGCCAGATCCCAGCACAGCCTACCCCCTTGGGCCTGGGCGCCTCCAGGGCTGAGCGGAGGGGACCTAGTGGGGTGGGCTGGGTCTTACTGCAAGTGTGCCTGGCCCAGGGAATAGAGCTCATGGTTGGCTGTGCCTTTACCTTCTTGGGATTGTCAGACTCCAGACTTTGGGCCAGTTCTGCCCCTCGCAGCACATGTGACGTACCAATGTGGTGGACTTTTCACGGGTGCTCTATGGATGTTCACCCTCCTCCCTGGCCTGAGACAGGGCCTGGATGATGCTTCTCTTTGCTTCCTCAGATGGCAGGGCTTAGCTGGGAAAAGAGGCCAAAGGTGCCTGATTCATCAGGCCTCAAAAGGCTGGACCTTAGGGGCCTGGAACTAAGGGGACTTGCTGTTGTCCCTCGACTACCAGAGCCACCTGTCTCCTCTGGATGTCTTTGTTGAGCCAGCTCGGAGCCCTGGGAGCAAGGATGCCATCGTGCAGGAAGGAGGTGTCGCCCCATTGATCGATCTGCCTGTGAGGCTCCCGCCAGGATAATTGATTCAGTTTTTGTGGGAACAGAGCAGGCGGGAAAAGAGGCTCAGAATCAGCTTGGCTGCATTCTGCATCTGCTGCCAGCACAGCCTGGACCAATAGTCTTTGCTCCAGAAGCTCTCCTGCTAGCTATGGGATGGTGGGCCTCGGGCAGGATGGCCAGTGCCAGCCAGAGCCCCTGCTGCCTGTCAGCTGTGATGTCAATGCTGAAAAGGAGGACATGACTCTTGCCCCTTTTAGGGGCCTGCAGGCTTCAGAGGTGCCCTCCCACTCCCTGGGATACCAGCCCCTCCCCATCAATTCCCACCAGGCTCACAGCCCCTTGGTGACCTGCAGGAGGAGGGAGAGACAAGCTTCCCAGCAGGGCAAGATTCTGGCCCCAGCCACCGCCACCTGAGACAGCCCACGAAGTGTTAGCTCATTTAATTTAATTAAAACTCAACAAGATGGAGGCAGCTGTAGCGCAGTTAATTAAAACAGCCATAATCAAGGCAGCAAACGGCCGGCAGTGTTTGTGGCCGCTGCCCAGCGCAGCACAGCGGCCGGCACGGTTCGGCTCCTCTGCGTTTTCTCAGAGTTCCCCCAGGCAGGCTCCCCAAGCAACCAGACACTCCTCCCTGCAGGCCTGGGCCCCTCCATGGAACCACATGGACTTGTCTGGCAGCAGCTCTGGGAAGGCTCTCACACGTTGGTTCAGCTAGCATTTATATAGTGCTTGGAGTGCCCGGCCCTGGGCCACCCCTTCCTTGCCTGTCACTCCACTGGATGCCCCTCAGACCCCATCCTCCTTGTCCTCTCGGCAGCAGCTAACATTCCTCCCTCCTTCCCAACCACACTCCCATTTTCCCTAGCCTTCCAGGACTCTATCTCTTGCGACTTCCCTCTTCCTAGCACCCCTTCCCTGCAGCAGCATCTTCCCTTCCACCAAGGAGCCTGGGAGCCCTGCCCTTGCCCCATGGACACAGCCTTGCCCTGGAAGAGCTCACCCCTCCTAAAGCTCCAACTGCCATCTCCTCACCTGCAACTGTAGCTTCAGTCTTTCCAGCCCAAACCTCTTACCTGAGCTCTGGATCCAAAAATCAACCTGCCTTCTGGTCTCCCTGACCAGTGATGACCAGTGATGAGTATGACCTTCCTGCCAGACAGCCATACCCTCTTTCTGTAAGTGGCACCCCCCAACCTAAGGAGCATGGGTCTCAAGTTGGTTTGTTTTCAGAGCTCTCAAATGTATCACCCCTGTGGCTCTCAAATTGGCCCCCTTCTCCCCTCTACTGCATCAGTCCTATCCTAGGCACCAGACGCTGCTTTCTCTGCCTCTAGGCCCTCCCGAGAATCCATCGTCCTGCAGGTCAGGTTTGCTGCTCATATCCTTCCTGTGCTCTCACCACCTCAGTGGTGTCTCCTTGCCTACCTGGTCAAGTGACGCTCCTGAACAAGGCTTGGGGGGCCCTTCTCAGTCTTCGCCTGCCCGTGTCTCATCAGGTCCTGGCTCCACCACTTACCAGCTCTCTGGCGTTGGTTATTTAACTTTTTCGTGTGTTAGTTTTCTCATGTTTGAAAAGGAGTTACAGTAAGCAGTGAGTGAGTCAATAGCAGTCAAAGCTTGAGTTGGTGGGCTGGCCTCTGGTGAGGGCTTCATGGAGCTCTTTCTACTTTCTATGCCCTCGACCGTCCTAACACTGAGCTGTGCTGACCTGTCCTTGGTCCTTGCCCACCTCCGGCCCTCTGTGCACCTTCCGGCTGCTCCACTTGAAAGCCTCCACCCTGCCCAGCCTCTGGCTGCTTCCTCAGGCCTCACCTTGCTTTACATTGTCACCATCTGGCTCCAGTTCTGCTCAGCTAGGCCTTGCAGGGAGGACCTGGGTCTGATCACACTTGCTGAGCTCAGCTGTAGGACAGGTCTTCTCTGAGCCCTCGTCAAGGGAATGATTTCATGAACTTGACCTTTGGCACTTGTCCCTGTAGGCTAATATCTGCTCTAATGTTCACTCCTCCTCCTGCTTTCCAGGTCCAAGGAAGACTTCCTTGTTTCTTTTTCTGCCACCTGGAAGTTGTGACCTCAGGGTCATGGGCCTAGGGTCCAGCTCCTGGGATGGAGCCAGGTGGCAGCTAAGGGGCCTCTACCATCCCACCGTTGCAGTAATAACTGGGCTCTCTCCCCTCCCTGCCTGACCTGGCCTGGGATCGTTGGCCTCAGTTGTTGCTGGCCTTATCCCATTACCATTTAGAAGGGTGCTGAGGCTATTCCATGCACATTTTTCAGGGACGACCCTTCATGGAGTGGACTCAGGCCCGTGAGCACTCAGCTGTTTACAGGGACCTTCACGGTTTACGCATCACCGACAGTTTACAACAGAGCTTTCCCCGCTTTTGTTGCAGCGGATTCTCTTGCAGCCCTGTGAAGTAGGACAGACTGTGATTACCATGCCCACTTCACAGCTGATTTAAGGGAGTCACTTGGGGTCACGCATCAAGACTCGTCCTAGGAGCTCCCCTGTGAGATCACCCCAGGACCTGTTATCACAGTAGCAAACCTGGGGCCCTGAGGAGCAACTGGGCCCTGCTGGGGCTTCAGAGCTGCACATTCCCAGATTCTCCAGAACCCAGGCCCCCACTGACCAGTGCCCAGAAGTCTTCCACCATCTGCGACCTGAGCCACAGCACATCTAACCAGGGCATGACCCCCTCTCCCCCAAGCAGGAGCTAGACAGGAGGTAGCTGACGGCATGCACTGCCCAGATGTGAGCTCTGCTCAGCAGGCCTTTTCTTCTCTGTAGTGACGTGACATGCTGCCAAAACCGCCTCCTGGAGAATTGGAACTTGAGACTGGGGTAGGCCCAGGAGGAACAGAAGCAAGCTTATAGAGTGGAAATGGAGTTGTGAGCAGGGACTTAGAGCCTCTGCTGGGTCCTGAGAGGAGCTGTTGGCCTGCAGGTTGTGCCGAGCCTGGACAGGGCTTGAGGAGATTCCCGCGCTCCTGCTGTGGCCTGAACATATGAGCCGCCATCCTTTGTCATAGAGGACAGCCTAACTCACTGAGTCCATGTGCTCATCCAGAGAGCAGTCTCTTCCCCACCCCCAGCACTCTGAGGCAAAACCTGAGGGTCTTAAGAAGAGATGCAGCCTTCGGCTGCAGGAGGAGGCTCACGGGTGGGACACAGAGGGCTTGCAGCCCCTCACGCTGCTGGCTGGCCCCAGCTCTGGCTGGAAGAACCTGTCGTCCCCCCCGCCACTCTGCCTTACCATCTGCGGGGCCTTCCAGGAGGGCACACTGCCAGTGTGTACTCACAATTTCCTTTTGGCCCAGAGTTCCCTGGCACCTCTCGGGCACGAGTACACCCCTAGGGATGCTGACTCCTGGGCCCCTTCAGTCCCTCACACCCGTCTTGTGAAATGGAAAAGGCAGATTCTCTGTTTGGTGGGGAAATTACTGTTAGGTTCTTTCAGAACAGGTTAGGTTCTGGAAGAGCTGAGGCCAGGAGTGAGGGGTGCCAGTCCTGGACCACATCCACTGCTCCCACCCCCCACCAAGCCCTGACTTGGATGACAGGAGATCAGCATTATCAACTTTTTGGTCTCAGGACCTCTGCTTGTAAATATCAGAGAACCTCAAAGAGCTCTTGTTTGTGTGGGTTCTTTTTTTTTCTTTTTTTTTTTTTTGAGATGGAGTTGTGCTCTTGTTGCCCAGGCAGTGGTGCGATCTCGACTGCCCACAACCTCTGCCTCCCAGGTTCAAGCGATTCTCCTGCCTCAGCCTCCTGAGTAGCTGGGATTACAGGCATGACTCACCACAACTGGGTAATTTTGTATTTTTAGTAGAGACGGGGTTTCTCCACGTTGGTCAGGCTGGTCTTGAACTCCCGACCTCAGGTGATCCGCCCGCCTCGGCCTCCCAAAGTGCTGGGATTACAGGGGTGAGCCTCTGTGCCCAGCTGTTGTGTGGGTTATTTCTATTGATGTTTGCCGTATTAGGTCTTAAGATTGAGATTATTTGAAAATATTTGTTAATCTATTTTAAAATAATAAAAACCCATGATATATTAGCATAAATAACATTTTTAAGGAAAAATAATTATATTTTTTAAAACAAAAAAATTTACCAAGAGGGACAACATTGGTTTACCCTTACTATGAATCTCTTGATTTGGGGCTTAGTAGAAGGCAGCTGGATTTCGTAACCACCTCTGTGTTAGGTCAGTTGTGATGGCACATGTCATGTAGCCTCTGGATTTCATAGCCACTTCTGCGTTAGGTCAATTGTGATGGCTCATGTCATTAGCCTCTGAAAAGCTCTATGTTCATGAGAGAAGGTGCATAAAGCAAATAATTTCTTAGTATTATGAAAACAGTTTTGACCTTGTGGACCTCCCAAAAGGGTCTCTTGGAGAGAGAGAATCACTGTGTGGGTTCTTCCCACATAACCCTCACTCCCAGGTCCCAGCCTTTGCCCTCTCCCCTGCTTCTGCATCTGCAGGACTGGCAGCCTCATCCTGTGGGCAGGCTATGAGTTAGATGGACCTTGTCAAGTCCTTCTGCTTGACTTAGAAGCTGGTGTGACCTTGGGCTTTGGGTAGTTCCCTGAATGTCTCTCGGCCTCTGTTTTCTCATTTGAACTTACAGATGAAGAATTCCTCTAGGTGCTGTTGTCAAGTCCCCTGAAACAGGGATTGGCGTTGGTTTTTCTGCACACTTCCCAATCCCCAGATGTGGGCAGGAAGCGAACAGCAGGGCAGGGTAAATACAGCTGGACCCGGGCCCATCTACGGGCTCCTCACTCCTCTGGGGGAGGCAGTGGTTGCACAGGGGGCTTGAGCCTCAGAGAAGGTACCTGTTGGGGATGAAACCTGCTCAGATTTCCTAATAGGCCTGGATATAGAGGGTGAGCGCCTGGCCCTCAGGGTTACCAACCCTCAGGGTTATGAGATGCCAGACAGGCAAAGGTTGGGCACTGATCTCTGCCTCTAGCCAGCCAGGCCAAAGAGGGGAAGTTCAGTAGTCCCCCAGTTTTTAGCGGGGTTGAGTGGGCTGTCTAAGGACTCTGCCTCTGGGCTGTGAGTTTGCTGAGTCCTGCCGCCCTTTCCGCTGGGCTGGGCTGGGCTGCATGTTGTGGGAGGCCCAGTGTGCTAGTAGCCCATGGCAAGCCCTCCCTTTAGCCTCTGTCCTGTCTGCCTTAACACCAGGCTTTGTTTTGGTAAGTGCTTTGTTTTGGAATCTTACCCACCGGTGGGATTTGGGTGGCCCTGTGGGGTGGGGTTGCTACCTCTTTTCTTCACCTTCCCCCTCCATTGGCCCCAGCCAGTGTGGTCTGCAGGAGTCCTGACTCACCTCCCTGATTCTCGTCACCCCCAGCCCCACTGAGCCCCTTCCTCGTCCCCAGAGCAGAGCCAGTGACCTGGGACACAGCTTCACCCACACTCAGCCTGGCTCTGCCTGGTGCTTGCTCACACATCGTCCGCGTCGGCCTAACTCAGGCCTCAATTTCTCCATGTATTTAAGGTCTTTTCTTGTGTTTTATTTTACCTGATTTGGCTTTGTGTGGCTTTCCTTCCTTTTGTACTAATGCTTCTCTCTGATCTTATTTGCATTCAAATTACCTCGCCAGGTGGTTCACCAATCAGAGGTAAGAATGCTGTCCGTGCCTCTCGCCACACCACGCCTTGCCACTGCCGTCACCTCCACTCCATCCCGTCCAGTGTGTCACCTCCCCATCCCCATCCCAACCTCTTCAGCCTCCTCATCTCCAGCTCCAGCACCCCCAACACCACCGGCCACCACACACATCCACTCTCAGTCATTCCCTCCTGTGGACTCATCCATTGCAAGTCTGAATTGTGAAGATACTCGCCGAGCCCCGTCCTGCACGGCAAGCCCTGCTGCCCAGGTCTTCTGGGCCATCCCCACAGAGGGGACCCCATCAGCTCCTGCTGTGAAACTTAGCCTACCCCTAGGCTTCCCTAGACAGAAAAGCTTCCTGTAAGATTGAGGAGCATGACCAAGCCTTGCCTTTTCTCTTGACAGTCTCCTCTTTTGGGGGGACCTCAATTATTACTTGACTTTCCCTTTAGTATCCTGGCTCTGTACTGTAGTAGAATGAGGATCATCCCTTCAGCCTGGCAAGGATTAGGAGGAACGTTCACTTAAGACTTCCGTGTAGGTGCTGGGATGACAGCAGGGAGGTAAACAGGCTCGTGCATAACTCCGTCACCTGGCCTGTCAGCTCGGAGTCCCCACTGGGCTGCCTCCATGCAGCAGGGCCCTGCAGCCTAAGAGTTAAAAGCACAGATTCTGGACTCAGGAAGATCCAGGTTCAAGTCTGACTTACCACCTATGTGATCTGCAGAAACTCAGTTCATCTCTCAGAAGTGTGTTTCCTCTTTAAATTGGGGCATGGCCACCTGCCGCACAAGGTCATGAGAATTAGAGGAGAGGAGGATGTGTAGTGTCGGGCGCAGAGCAGACACCTGTAAAATGGTGGCTTGTCTATTCACATCATTTTCTCCCCAGTTCTCTCAGTGTCTGTGGGCACATCTAGACCTTCAGAGCTCAAGACCAGGATGGTCTCAGGGGAGAGCAGCTGCCTTCCTGGGTGGTATCTTGCCCATCACCCTGAGGCTGGCTCTTGCTTCACCTGGTAGCCCCCCAATCCCCCTGCCCATCTGCTCAGCCTGTGCTGACTCTTTGCTGTCCCTGCTGCTGGGTCCTGGTGTTGGTTCCAGATTTGGGGGATTCTGTGTGCAAATAGGCACCCGGTCTCTGTTAGGCCCCCTGACCACTCTTAGGTTCTTGTTGCAGAGGAACCTCCTGTTTTCTGGGTCAGAAGTTCCACCCAGGCAACACTTTGTGCTTTAAGCCTGTGGCACCAGCCACCAGGTCTCCCCCACCCCACCCACACCCCCTGCCTCACTGAGGTGACCTTAGGGCAGCCTCGACCCCTCGGGCCTGAACCGCACCTGCTTAAATGAATGTTTTCTGTAACAGTGTCCATCCATCCCATCAGCATGACCTGTTGGGTGCCCTTCAGGGCTGCTCTTGAAGGAGATGGTATTTGGCATGTGCACTGGGCCCTGGTGCTCCCTGGCACCTGGTGGGGAGGGCTGAGGCCAGCACCACAGAGGCAGACTGGTCCTGCGTCCTGCATTGGTGGCCTCCCCTCTTCCTTCACCTCCAGCTCCCAGCCCCTTGGGGGTTCCCAGCCCCTCCTGCTGCCCTGGGTTAGATGGTGGAAGAGGGACATCAGGCAGTGAGGGGGCTATAGGTCAGATCCAGGGTGGTCTCCCTTTGGGCCCCAGCCGTGAGAGCATGACTTGGAACTTTTCCTCTGGCTCCTGTCCAGTCCAGGCAAGGGGGGCCCGGCAGCTTCTGTCCGTGTCCTGTGTGGGTGTGATTGTCCATCAACCTGGGCCCTGGGAAGGTGGGGGCTGTCAGGTCAGGCTGGCTGTTCTGTGCAGGAGGTGGTTTTGTCAGACTGTGTCCTGTGGGGGTTCTTAACTGTTGGACCGTCCTGTGTGGGTGTAATTGTCTGTTGGATTGTTCCAGGGAGGGGTGTGCTGCCTGTGCCCGGGGGTGTTTCTGTCACAGACAGCTTGCCCAGTGTGCTTTCACAAGCAGTTTTTTCAAGTGTTTATTGATGGGGCCAGGGGATGGCCAAGTCGAGTGGGTCCGCCCCCACCCTGCCGCTCTGCCTTGGCCTCCCCCGCCGGGACCTATCAGAACTGGCCTCAAGCCCAAGATTCCTCCACCCTTTCTGAGGGTCCTTTTGCTACCCACCCCAACCCTGGCTCCTGTCTGCCCGTCTGCGGCCAGAGCAGCCCCTCAGGGCACTGGCCCGAGTGGGAGCTCCAACCTCCATTAGCCTCCTGAATTATGCAGGAGCCGTGGTGGGTCGAAGCACTTTAGCAAGACCAGGCTGAGGAGAGGAGCCGGAATGGGTGGGGCTGGTGGGGAGGGGGTGGAATAGGAGGGGAAGATGGTGCTGGGAGCAGAGGCTGCTGGGCATCAGGCCCCCAGGGCAAGCCCATTCTTTTCTGGTGGGTGGCAAATTCTCAAGCTCCAGCCCAATGAGGGCATAGTGTGCTTGTGAATCCCAGGCCTGCCATTCTGCAGGCTGCTCCCACACCTGGCTCTGACTGGCCTAGCGGGGCTGCGGGGCCGGGAACACTAACAGGGATGTTGATTGGGAAACAGGCTTCAGTACTGGCAAGAGTGTGGCGGAAACTGAGTGGAGCTGGGGGTTGGGGTACAGTCCCTGACAGAGCAAAGACGGGTCTTGCTGGATTGTGGGGAGCATGGGATTGCGCTCCAAAACACAACCCTTGGTTCTAGCCAGGAGGCCACTGGGCTCATCAGGCAGAGCTTCCTGGAAGCAGCAGGGGTGCCAGGGTGTGGCCTGGATGAGCTTCGACATCTGGTCAACATCAGCCACAGACGCTGTCGAGACCTCTCACCATGTTCCAGGCCACACTCGACATGAGCCATACCTGATCTCTTGCTTCGTGTCCCCACAGGTGCCTTGCAGATAGAGAGCAGTGAGGAATCCGACCAAGGCAAGTACGAGTGTGTGGCGACCAACTCGGCAGGCACACGTTACTCAGCCCCTGCGAACCTGTATGTACGAGGTAAGGACGCAGGCAGTACCTGGCCCCTGTCACCACGGAGCTGTGCTGCCCCTGCCAGGCTCTCTGCCCAGAGCCCTTGGTGCAGACACACAAGGGACTGCCATGGGCCCGTTCTCTTCTTCCTGCTTCTTTCTGCAGCAGCGATAGCAGCAGCAGCAGCTCCCACTGGGCAAGCTCCCGGCATCTGCCACTACTTTGCCTTCCTTCCCTGCAGGCCCGCGGGGAAGCAGCCACTCTTGGGAGCATTTGTATCTCTTGTAGGTCCTGCCGCATGGGCCCAGAGCCTCATGGGAGTTTGGAGCCATCCAAGCACACTTCTTGGTGTATGTGCATGTGTGTGTGCACACACAGGCACACTTCTCTGTGTGTAAATGCATGCATACCTGGCCTGGCTTTCCTTCAGTACATCCTCCTGCCCGCCGCAGCGCGGTGGGCTCCAGAACCACTGTGGCTCCGGGCTTTGGGGTAGCCAGGCCTCAGAAATGGACCAGGCCAGGTGAGCCTGTCCTCTGGCCAGGTCTGCCTGGGGCCTTCCTGGAAGAACCGTTGTGTTCAGCTGTGAGCCCCTATGGTTATGTTGCCTCGGGTGAGCACCTGGTGTGTTCCAGGTGTTCATTGCTGGAAGCGAGTGGACAATGTGCTTTCCGGAAGTCCAAGTTCCCAGCAGAGAGGAGCCTGGGGACTGTTTTGGGGTTTCCAATCTCTGCTATGTTCACAGCCTAAGGGTGACTAAAGCTGGCCACCTTACTCTTTCCTGAGAACACACTAGGTCTGGTCTGGTATACATGTGCCCAGGAGGGGCCCTGAGAGCCCCTTCTACCCTCACACTGTCCCCTCACCTAGCCCTCCTGCACAGATGGATGTCATTAAAAGTTAAACTGTCAGCCAGGTGTGGTGGCTCACGCCTGTAATCCCAGCACTTTGAGGCAGGTGGATTACAAGGTCAGAAGATCGAGACCATCCTGGCCAACGTGGTGAAACCCCGTCTCTACTAAAAATACAAAAATTAGCTGGGCGTGGTAACGGGTGCCTGTAATCCCAGCTACTCGGGAGGCTGAGGCAGGAAAATCACTTGAACCAGAGGTTGCAGTGAGCCGAGATTGCGCCACTGCACTCCAGCTTGGCGATAGAGGGAGACTCCATCTCAAAAAAAAAAAAAAAAAAAATGTTCAACTGTCTCCCCCCGGGGGATCTGTGAAGGAAACTGGTCGTGTGGCTCCTTGCAGTGATGATTCCATCATGCCAAGTGCTTAGCGCAGCCTCCTGAGGGATGTCGTCTGACTCTCCACCCAGTGGACTCAGCGGGTGATGGCAGTGGCCTGTCCCACTCTTTGGGACCATGTGGTCAGACTTGCTTACTCAGAGCAGAGAGAATTAGGCGGTCAACCAAAATACACTTATCAAGGGGTTGCTCTCTGTCATGGGAGAGGGTGGTTCTGGAGAGGCCACAGGCTGCCAACCCATTTGGTAGCCAGTTGAGCTGCAGAGGAGTTATTCGTGGTGGGCAAATTGTGCTTCAGAGACTATTAAAAGTGCTTCATGGGAGTTGGGGGCATGGGATGGGAGGTCCCCTAGCTTACTGTCAGGTGTCTTGCTCGTCAAGGCTCAGGCCTCAGGTCAGCTCATCTGTTTTCAGGAACAGGAGCCCAAAAACTTCCCAAATGGCCTAGAGGAGTAGAGTTGTAAGCGGCCCAGCCTTCACCCCACCCTGCCCCAGGCAGAGTGTCTGGCAGGCATGGGGGCTGGCGAGTCCGCTCCAGCAGAGGAGCAGCTGGAATGACCCTTTTCAAAGGTCTGCCTCCTCCCACCCTGACTATCCCAAATGCTGTGCTGTCTAGAGCTCTGTTCCCAAGACTAGGGTCGAGAGAGTGGCAGTTCCAGGCCTCAGCAAGAAAGCCTTTTGTCTGCATCAGGGAGAAGAGAGGCCCAGTAGAGCCACTGTAAACCTAAGCCAGCTGCAAGGGCATGGCCTATGGGCACATTTCCTAGGGCACAGCTACAGGAGGCAATGCTGAGGCAGCAGAAGGCCCAGAGGTGGATGGACTCCCCCCCCTCCCCCCCGCCACATTTTCCTCTTGGCTAGGCAGCATTCTCTGAAGTCACTGTTACACTGGCCCCAGCCCTGGAGGCAGAGCAATGGGTCTCTTTGGAGATCGACTGAGCTTAGCTGCTGTAGCTGGCAGCTCAGTCACTGCCCAGGGAGCTTTTATGTGCAGTCCCGTGGAGCTCCCTGTTTACACTTGGTAGACTCAGGCAGGGCCCTGACTGGCTCCTGCCATGGCCCATCCTCTGCCCCTACCAGCTCTTCCTGAATCTACCCTTCTGGCTCCATCCCCACTTGCCTTTTGGTAGGAAATACGGGGGTTCCTTTAGTTCCAGCCCCACTTGCCAGGGACTCTAAAACAGCCAAGCCTGACTTCTGTTATCTCTCTCACACACACATACAACGTTCCTGTGGGCTCTGATGTCTCAGGACCAGTTCTAAGCTCTGTCCCCAGGACCTGCCTCATCTAGACCCTAACTGAATCTATAGCCACTCTGCTTTGCCAAGAGCAACCTGCCTCATAGGCCCAGGATAGGCCCTCCTGTCCTAACAACAGGACTTCTGCACATCTGAAAGGCCCTGCTCCCTGGGTCCCTGGCTTCTGGTGCCCCACCCCTCCTCATCTCATGCCTGGCAAAACCCCTGCCTTCTGCCCTCAGCAGTACTAGGGGCCCTTCAGCCCCAGGGCCTGGGGACATCCTGTACCAGGCTGACCACCAGCTCTGCCTCCTGAGCCCTGCTTGTGGGTGGATGGCTATGGAGGAACCCCCAGTGCTGGCCTGCTTGCTGGCCTGCACCGTCCATCTCCCAGCAGAGAGGCTTCGAGGTTTCCTCCCATAGCAGGCTCCTGAGCCTCAGTCGGGTTGATGTGGGCTCTAGCCCTGAGTTTCTCAGCCGCAGCACTGTTGACATTTTGGTCTGGATGATTCTTAGTTGTGAGGGGCCATCCTGTGCATTGGAGGGTGTTTAGCAGCATCTCTTGCTCACTAGATGCCAGTAGCACCCCTCAGTCAAAACAAACGTTGCCACATGTCACCTGGAGGAAATTACTGACGGCTTCCTACTGCCATTGTCTCTCTTCTGTGTCCACTGGCCGCAAGTCTTCGTCTCCTCATCAGACTTGGCTTTGGTGTCTCCCTCACATCTCCCTTCTGTCCCCCAAGTTCTCAGGGCTCCCAGTGTCTCTCTGAGGCCACGCAGCTGCTACATTTAATGGGACAATACATGTGAAGCACCCGGCACATTGCCAGGCACAGAGGAATCACTTGCTAGTCAGTAGCCTCTCCGGCTGTCCGGATAGCACCGTGGAGGGATGTGTCATCCAGTTACATCTGACTTTGTTCACAGTTGTCCACAGCTCCACCCACAGTCTAGCAGGCCCAGGCATGCTGGGTGGGCCAGCGCCTTTCTCCGTCACCACCTGACTCTCCCTGAGTGACTCATTCTCTCCTTCCATCTACAGCTCCCTGGGTGTACAGCTGCTGGGGCCAGGGTGGAGCCCTGCCCTCCTCAGAGCCTGGCCTACCTGTGCCAGGACTACCAGCCTTCCCCCTTCTCTCCAGGGACCTGGCTGCAGGGCCACAGCTGTCTAAAACATGGACAGTGCCTTTCTCCCCACAGGTGCCCAGACGTGCTCCTCACACTGGTGGTGTGTGTGGGGGTGATTTCTGGTGGCTCGTGTACCTTGGCAAGTTTGTGGGCTGGGAGGGCCTTGACCCCAGAGCCCAGTCCACAGGGTCTGTCTGAGCTGTGGGGTGCGTGTGAGGCATGGGGGCCTGCCTGTGCCCCATTTCCACCTGCCCCGGCCCCACCCTCGGCCTCTCTGGCGCCTGCTGGCGGGCGTCAGCTCTGTCCACCATGTCCTCCATGAGTCCTGAGTCTTTTGTGAGCGATGTGGTTCGTGTGCACCTGTGTGCATGTGTGTGTGCGAGGGGGCACAGGAGTCTCGTCTCGTCTCCGTGCTGTGTGGGCAGATGAAGGTTGGCCTGTTTTTACTCTCTCTGTGTTTCTCCTTGTCTTTTTTTTATTCCCTCCTCATCTTCATCGCACTCTGCCATCAACCCAAACTCTCATCTCTCAGATCAGCGAGAAGGTTGGTCCTTTTCACTTCTTATCCATCTACAGTTCGCCCGTCGATGGGACGCGCCTGTCAGTAGGGCCCAGCAGGCTCGGTCAGCTCCCTCAGGCTCGCTGCGCCGTGCCTGCCTGCCAGTCTCTTGTTTGGGCCGGCGGGCAGGCAGGACCGGGGTGGGTGGGCAGCCCCCTGACCTGCATGTTCCTGCTGCTTGGGTCCCTGGTGCACCACGTGTGTGCATGTCCCCTTAGCCTGGTTCCCCTGCAAGGGTGATGGGATGGGCATGCTGCATGGCATGAAACTGCACCCCACCTTTGCACCCAGGCCAGGCCAGCTGTCTGATCCAGGTGGTGCTCAGGAATGGTTGTGGGGGGCTGTGGTCAGAGAGAGGTGTAAGAGCTGTAGCACTTTATGTGCACCTGTAGGACCTTTCACCGCCCTCCTCGCCTAGAGAGCCAGGCTCAGCGCAAACCCCTCCTCGCCTAGAGAGCCAGGCTCGGCGCAAACCCCTCCTCGCCTAGAGAGCCAGGCTCGGCCCAAACCCCTCCTCGCCTAGAGACCCAGGCTCGGCGCAAACCACTGGGACGGTAAGGCAAGAGGCTAGAATAGGCTGTCCTCCCAATATCCTGTAGCACAGGGCAAAAGTCCTGCAGTGTGTACCCTGTCCTTGAGGCCCTCAGGTCCCCCACCAAGGCTCAATGGGGCAACCAGCCCTGGTCTGCCTCAGGGAGCTTGGTGTCCATGGCACAGGGTGAGTAGCGTCATCTTGGCACACTGAGGAAGTCTCCCATAAGGTTGTCTTTTCCTTCTCCAGCCAGATCCAAATTAAGATCCTCCTACCTGCCCCAGGCCCCTCTGCCCAAGCTTCCCAGCTAGCTCCCGTGTCTGTCTGAGGGTGGAATTTATTTAGCCCACCAGCCAGCTAACTGACATTCCTTAGCCTGGTGCTTTGCATTCGGACTCAAGTTGCTTCTACCTGGAGTGACTGAACGGTCAACTGCAACTTAGCAAGATCCATATGGGAGCCTGGAAGTGGCCCTGAGTCAGCCACAAGTTTGGAAGGGTTTCCTGGAGACTGTCCTTGAGCCCATTCCCGAGCAGGCCTGTTTGGGGCTTGGTTTTCAGCACCCCCCCCCCACCCCGAGCCAGACCCCCACCCATGATGCTGGGGTTGGCAGCCGGGGCTAGTGGTCCTTCATGTATCACTTGGTCTGTGTGGTCAGAGGAGACTCACCTGTCCACTGGGTTTTGGGGGTTCAGGACAGAAATGTAGGACAGGCTGAGCCTCAGGGAACAGACCCAGGCCATCCCGGTTCCCTCTGCCACATCCTCCGTGGCTCGAGTTTCCTCTGTGAGGGTGAGGGAGCCAGTCGAGAGGAGGGCTATAGCCTTGGCTCAGATGTCAGCTCTGAGCATCCATCCATATGCGCTCCTGAGTGCTGGGGCATTTCTGTTACACCATTTTGCTGACCGGGCAGATCTGCCAGGGCATTCAGAAAACAATCATCAGCAGAGACAGCCCAGCCCACAGTGGCTCCTTCCATGCCCCTTCCTCTACCCTCCTGGTACCTCATCCCCTCCCTTTCCCCATCCCACCCCTACCCCACCCTATGGTCCCGCCAAAAATAAGCACATGCACAAATATTTAGCGGAAAGGCAGAAATGAGTTTCTAAATATTCCAGGGGGATTTGCTGGGCTGGTAATTTGCTTGGTGCTGATAATTGCATCTTACATTTTTCCAGCTTTACTTAAAACTGTGTGCCGGGTTTGCTGGCATTTAATTACTGCTCTGCAGCAGCCACAAGGTTATTTATTAAAGAGTTATTTTATCTTGATACAGTGGATCCTGCCCCTCATCCCCTCCTTAATGTTGCGTTATTTTCATCAGAGAAATTTCTCTGAGTGAATGCAGATTGCGGGGCTGCCTCCCCCTGCGATTAGGCTGTCACTCCACTGAATGCTGATGCCTCTGGGCGCCGCACCGCCCTATTATAAGGGGTTGTCAGCGCAAATAATTAGACTTAAAAGTTACAGCTGAAATATAATCCAGAAATGGCAGGGCCCTGTTTTGGAAATTGTCTATAAAATGTCAGCACTAAGGATGCACAGGGAACGGTAATAGACCGGCATTGTTGGAGCCCAAGATTAGACCTGAAGTGCATTTTTCCCAGCTCAAGCTTTTCCTTCCCTGCTGTTGCTTCTGTCAATAGACTGTCCAGGGTGAGGCCTGCTCCTTTTTGGAGGCCTTGTGCCTGCAGCCGTGGGAGGAGGATGGTAGGGGCTGCTGCATGAGATGCCAGCCACTCCAGCCTGTTGGCGTGGGGGTGGCTGTCTGGGCAGGTCTAGGATGCAGGTCCCTGTTGGCACTTGGGATACAAGGAGGTTCTCCCTTGCCTGTTTCCCCCACCCTTCCTCTGTAGACATACCCTGACCTCCCTCACATGGAAAGTGTCTCAGTCGCAGTGAATCGTTTGTGTGACTGAAGCCCAGTGTCCTTGTGAGAGTGAAGGTGGTGCGCCCAGGAGCTTCTGGCCCTGAGGCCCTTGCTTGGTGTTGCAGATGACCCTAAAGGCCACTATTGACCTCTCACGCTTATCCTTAGCCCCTAGAGTTCTCCCTGCCACCTGCATCTAGGAGGGAAAAAATAAACGCAAGTCTTTTGTGTTCCTGAAGCGCCTCAATTTCCTGACTACGGCAGGAGTTGGAGGCTTTGGAAGGTGTGGCTCAGGGCATTGGCCTGACCTCCAGGGCTGATCCATGAGGTCTGCCTTTTGGTCTGAAGACCCTGTCCTCCAGGGACTATTTGGGGGTAAAGTCCAGTCAAGTTTCTAGATTGGTGCCCAAGGTTTATTGGCCAAGGACCTACTTCCTTCTGCTGGGGCTCTTTGTCCTGGTATCCAGCGACCTGATTAGGCCCCATGATTCCACCACTGGCTGGGGTCAAGCCTGCAGTCATCACCTCTCCCCAGCACAGGCTGTCTAAACCCATCCTTATGCCCGCTGGAGCAGCGTCCTCTCCTGCCAGCATCTGTTAATTCTGATGCTTCTCCCCAGAGCCTTCTGGGTTTTTTTTTTTCAGGCCTGTCAGCCAGGGCTCGGAAGGGTGACAATTTTTCATCACACAGACCTATTTCTACTATGTATATAAACTTGGTCATGCTGCTTGGTTTTAAATCAGTTCCCGCCGGGCGCGGTGGCTCACGCCTGTAATCCTAGCACTTTGGGAGGCTGAGATGGGCGGATCACGAGGTCAGGAGATCGAGACCATCCTGGCTAACATGGTGAAACCCTATCTCTACTAAAAATACAAAAAAATTAGCCGGGCGTGGTGGCGGGCACCTGTAGTCCCAGCTACACGGGAGGCTGAGGCAGGAGAATGGCGTGAACCCGGGGGGCGGAGCTTGCAGTGAGCAGAGATTGTGCCACTGTACTCCAGCCCGGGGACAGAGCTAGACTCTGTCTCAAAAAAAAAAAAAAAAAAAAAAATCAGTTCCCTTGACTGTAATTGGCAGGTGATAGCATCTACAGCGTGGAAACCTGCACCTAGTAGGTGCTTAAGCATAGCTTCCCTTCCCATGAAGAGGAGGAGACGGGGCACCCACTGGCCGAGAGGACAGGAGAGATTTGGTTCATTAAGGCTGCTCCTCTGTGCTGCCCCCACCCTGCTTCCATGGCAGGCCTGGACTTGATCTGCAAACAGACCTGCCTGCCTGTGCCCGTCCCTGAGGCCCATCTCCAGAGCAGAGGGAAGGCACACACCACCAGGCTGGGTGGTAGTCCTGGCTGAGCCTCCTGCTCTCACCTTGGACCATTTAGAGAGCATGCTCAGAGAGTCCTCTGTTGCCATGAGACACTTGCCAGCCATGCCCCGGGATCCACCTGTTCTGCCACAAGAACTGTGTCTGTGACATGCTGTCATCGTTTAGGTAGAGACTCTTGGCACTAGAACAGATGACAGAAACCCACTCATACCAATGTAAGCAAAACAAGGAACTCTTGTGTTACAAACCTGAAAAATGTAGTAGATTTGGTGTTGGGCAGGGCTAGATCCAGGTACTTAAACAGGTTGGCCAGGCATTTGTCTGTCTGTTTCTGGCTCTCCTCTCCTCTGTTGACATCTTTGTTCTCAAGCGGCTTTTCCTGTGTGTTGGGAGAAGCCATCCCCAACTGCTCTAAGCTTAGCTGCCTCAGTAGAGAGAGAAGGTCGCTTTTCTAATAGTTTCTGCAGAACTCCAAAGGCTGTTTCTCCATAGTCAGATCTGGGTCACACGCCCCATGTACCAAGAATGGGGGTAGAAGTGGTTTCCCTAAAGACAATGGGAGTGCTGATTGATTTGAGGAGAAGGCAGAACGCTGAATGTCTACAAGACACTCTCATCCCCTAGGTGAACCTGGGGACACAGATCCAGCCCACCAGCACCTGTCAGGCCTGGCCTCCTCTGGGGCTGCCAGGGTTTGGATTCTGTCTGGAGCACCGAAGTAAGGCAGGCTGTGGAAGGGGTTGAAGCAAGTGCTAAGTTAGGTAGGGTCTTGTAGGCTAGGCAGAGATGTCACTGGGAGCCGTGCAGGAACTTGTTAAACAGGGAGTGGCATCAGATTTGTGCCAGCTGTTTCCGGAGAGCCGGTGAGCAGGAATTGGAGCGGGGAACAACAAGGCAGGAGGACCAACGCGGAACCCATTTCAGCAACCCAGGGAAGGATGATGGTGCTTGGACTTTGGTGGTGGCAGTTGCTTCTGCGTCTGGAGAGAAATACATGGATTCGAAAGATATATTAGGCCACCCCGTTGACAGGACCTGGTGACTTGCTGAATGTCTGATCTCTGGGTCTCAGTTTTGACCCCTGTGTAGTGAGGTCAGATGTTGGACCGGGTGGTCTCTGCAGTTGCTGCTAGCTCTGGTTCTGTGATTTGGGGCTGTGCGAGCAGCATAGTCTGGTGCTCATAGTGGAGGTGCTCCTGATGTGGTGCTGTGGGGTCTTTGCATGCCTGGGGTCCCCAGTGAGGTTCCTCAGAGACCAGTGCTCTCAGCAGTGCTCTTGGGTACTGACTAGCCTGCTGCCTGCTGCCTCTGGCCCTGCGTGTGAGAGTGCCCGTGTAGGGCACACCTTGGCCTCTGCTCACCAGCTGCATGGCCCATCTGCATGCCAGGCATGCCTGCCCACGGCTGGGTTTCGTCACCTTCTTTCCCTCTGCATGCTCCTGTGTCTGTGCCAAGCTTACAACTTCAGGGGGGTGGTTCTAGGCTGTACCCTGGACTGAGAAGCTCAGAACAGCTTCCAGCCAGGAGAGTCCAAGGTTGGAGGTCGTGGCCAGGCACAGCCACCCTCCCCTTGAGACCCTTGTTTGTTGGCGCAGGAAGGCATCTGTTCGGCGCCCTCATCATGTTACTGCCATCGTCATGCCCATCCTGCCCGCGGACCACGTCCCTGGCCTGCCCTGACCCCTGCCCAGCCCTCCTGAGGGCAGCCCCTTTGCTTGGGTTCCCAGATTGTGCCCTGAGCATGGCTGAGACCTTGGCAGGTGGCGCCACCACTTAAACTTATTTCTTCCCTTCAGGCTATGGCCTGGAGGTGGAGGCAGTGACTCCACAGCAGGTGGCTGTAGCCCTCTGGACTGACCTTCTGCCCCGCCCAGGCATGCTCAGAGGACTCTCCACCCTAGGGCCTGCTTTCTCTCCCTGGTGCCCCAGCCAGGAGCAGGCAGAGATGGGCCCTGGAGGACAACCTGGGTTGTGGTCCTGACCAGGCCTGGACCTTGTACTGAGTCCCTGTGTGACCCTGGGCAGACAGGAGCTTCCTGACAGGCCTCAGCTTCCTAGGCTATAAAATGGGAGATTGGTTGCAAGATTGTGTTCCAGACAGCCCCTGAGTGTGGGGGCCACTTCTAGGCTGGAGGTGGGGTGGGAGTGGATGGTGAGCTGGGGTCCGGCGGTGCCACCCCTCTGAGCGTGGGTTTGGCTCTAACCAGAGGGGCTACCTGGATGAGGGGCCCCTGCCCTTCCATGCAGCCGTGTGTTCTGCCCGGCCTGTGAGTGCCTCTCTCCCTCCTCCTGCAGTGCGCCGCGTGGCTCCTCGTTTCTCCATCCCACCCAGCAGCCAGGAGGTGATGCCAGGCGGCAGCGTGAACCTGACATGTGTGGCAGTGGGTGCGCCCATGCCCTACGTGAAGTGGATGATGGGGGTCGAGGAGCTCACCAAGGAGGATGAGATGCCAGTCGGCCGCAACGTCCTGGAGCTCAGCAATGTCGTGCGCTCTGCCAACTACACCTGTGTGGCTATCTCCTCACTGGGCATGATCGAGGCCACAGCCCAGGTCACAGTGAAAGGTGAGTGTGGCAGGTGCTGTGACCAGTACCCTCCCTGTCATCCGGGAGGTCCTGGTGGCGGACGAATGTGAGCTGACTGCCATGGGCACAGGCATGGCTGAGGGATTCTTACCCTTTCCTGGGTGTCCCTGCCCTGGGGTCCTCCAGCCCTTAGAGGGAGGGAGGGAGGGATTTCCATTTTTAGCCGGCTTAATGATAATAGTTAAGGCATATTGAGTTTCTCGGTAGCAGACAGCATGCTAGCTAGCAAGCACAGTTTCTTTTGTTTTTTTCTGTTTTACCCTGAGAGATAGGTGCTCTTATTATTTCCATTTTTCAGATGAAGGAACCGAGGTACAGAGAGGGTATATCACTTGCCCAGGGTCACACAAAAATAAATGACAGAGCAGGAACTTAAACCCAGGGTGGTCTGAATCCATAACTCTCCCTCCTAACCACTATATAGTACCAGGTGTAATAGCTTCCCAGCAAGAAGGATGTGGTAAAATAGTAGGGGAAGTGGATTCTCTCTGTCCTGGAGACAGGCACACATATTACACATATGTTATATATATGTAACAGATTCTGGCCGGGCACGGTGGCCCATTCCTGTAATCCTAGTGCTTTGGAAGGCCAAGTTGGAAGGATTGCTTGAGCTCAGGAGTTTGAGACCAGCCCAGTTAACATAGTGAGACCCCATCTCTACAAAAAAAAAATTCAAAGTTGTGCATGGTGGCACACACCTGTGGCCCAGCTACTTGGGAGGCTGAGACAGGAGGATCACTTGAGCCTGGGAGGATGAGGCTGCAGTGATGCAGTGAGCCATGATCACACCACTGCACTCCAGCCTGAGTGACAGTGAGACCCTATGAAAAAAGAAAAGATTCCTTCCTGGTCTCCCTGCTTCAATTCTCAACAGCCTCTGATCCATTATCTCTTTTGCAACTTGAGTGATCTTTAAAAAAATGTAATTCAGGATCAAGTCACTTCCTTTTGGGAAAGGGAGAAACACCTTCCAGTGGCTTCCCGTTGGTTTAGGATACAGATCAGGATCCTCACTGTGGTGTCCCAGGGCTGCTGGCTTCCCACCCTGTCACAAGCCAGCTGCCCAGACACACGCTGCTTTCCGTCTGCCATGCTCCTTGTCCGGTCCCTTCTGTCACTGGCTCCATGTACCCCTTCAGGCCTCAGCTCGATGATGCTTTCCTTCCCTCATCACCCTATCCAAGGAGATTCCCTGGATCTTACTTCACCTCAGCACCCTGATTCTTGCTGTCCTTGCACCTGCCAGAATCATGAGTACGATCGACTTGTGTATTGATTCTCTCTCGTACTGAGGTGTAAACTCCATGAGAGCAGGGATGTGACTGTGTGGCATTGTAGCCCCAGCACAGTGTCTGGCATTGAGTGGGTGCTTGTTAATAATTTATTGAATGATTGTGGACTCAGGGCCTTCCCACTTCAATTTGAGCCAAGCCACGAGGTCTGTGGGGCCGGCAGCCCCATCACTCTTTCTAAAATTCTGGGCCAGTCCCTAAGGAAAGATCTCCCCTTCCCCTGCCTATTACACATACTCTCCACCACGTGAGCTCAGGTGACCTGCAGAGGCAGATAGCTGCTACCCAGTCTGGGTGCCTTTCATCTACATGGGACTGCAAGGGTCCCCTCACCTCCAGGTCTGTTTGTTAGATGAGTCTTGTGTACTGATGGGAGGGTCCAGTGAGTCCCACAGTTGGTATGTGTACATACTAGATGACCCAAGGCCTGGGGGCCGCCTGGCCACCATCCGCCACGTGTGCCTTCAGAGGTCACCATAAGCTTTTCTGGACATTTTTCAAGGTAGGCTGTGGGTATCAGCCACACTCAGGTAGCCCCACCAGGTATCCTGGATAATCCCCAAGTATAGGGTTGGTTCCTAAGGATCTTGACCTCGGGCAGCTTTGAGCCTTCCACTTTGTCTCCAGCTCTGCCGAAGCCTCCGATTGATCTTGTGGTGACAGAGACAACTGCCACCAGTGTCACCCTCACCTGGGACTCTGGGAACTCAGAGCCTATATCCTACTATGGCATCCAGTACCGCGCAGCGGGCACAGAGGGCCCCTTTCAGGAGGTGGATGGTGTGGCCACCACCCGCTACAGCATTGGCGGCCTCAGTCCTTTCTCGGAATATGCCTTCCGCGTGCTGGCGGTGAACAGCATCGGGCGAGGGCCGCCCAGCGAGGCAGTGCGGGCACGCACGGGAGAGCAGGCGCCCTCCAGCCCACCGCGCCGCGTGCAGGCACGCATGCTGAGCGCCAGCACAATGCTGGTGCAGTGGGAGCCTCCTGAGGAGCCCAACGGCCTGGTGCGAGGATACCGCGTCTACTATACTCCGGACTCCCGCCGCCCCCCGAGTGCCTGGCACAAGCACAACACCGACGCGGGGCTCCTCACCACCGTGGGCAACCTGCTGCCTGGCATCACCTACAGCCTGCGCGTGCTTGCCTTCACCGCTGTGGGCGACGGCCCTCCCAGCCCCACCATCCAGGTCAAGACGCAGCAGGGAGGTAGGTGGGGGCACACTGGCTGGGCAGCCGACAGCAGAGAAGGGGAGGCTGAGGTTGTGGCGGCACCTCTCCCCTTCCCTCGGCTGTGAGGTTGGGGGCTGTTGGGAGGATCAAGGTGCCATATTCCATAGATGTATGGTCAGTTGGGATGTAGGATAAGGGTGTGAGATTAGGGTCTGCCTTCCTTGGCCCCCTCTTCCCTGGGCACTCCTGACCTCACGCAGATGAGGCTGACCTGCCTGGTGTGGGGTGTTGCAGTGCCTGCCCAGCCCGCGGACTTCCAGGCCGAGGTGGAGTCGGACACCAGGATCCAGCTCTCGTGGCTGCTGCCCCCTCAGGAGCGAATCATCATGTATGAGCTGGTGTACTGGGTGGCAGAGGACGAAGACCAACAGGTGTGCAGTGGGCAGAGAAGTGCTGAGGGGGTCTCCTGGTCCCTGAGGGTCTGCAATGGGTTTAACCCCAGGAGGTGTTTTCTGGATTCTGTGGCTTGTGTGGGCATAGCCTGTAAGGTTTCTGCTGGAGGCTTGGTGGCGCATGCGTGCCATGTGGCCTGCACAGCCTGTATGATTCTGGAGTCATACAGGCTGTATGACTCTTTGCTGGGGGCAAAGTCCCCAGGGTCTGCCTTGAATTTCCTAGGCTCTGTGGCTCACATGACTGGCAGAGCCCTAAAGGTCCCCCAGAAGCCGTGTGTTCTAGGTGGCTCCCGTGGCCCATGTGGTCTGTGAGGCTCCTGTGGCATGGGCTAAGCCCTGAGTTGCTTGTGTGGTCCATGTGGCCTTATGGTGTGGAGCCAGTCCTGGAGCCATGGTGGGTCCAGAGGTGTCACATTACAGCCCATGTTGGGAACAACCTCTGAGTGACCTTTGAGCTCAGAGCTGTCAGTGAGTGCTCCCTGCTCTTCCAGCACAAGGTGACCTTCGACCCAACCTCCTCCTACACACTAGAGGACCTGAAGCCCGACACACTCTACCGCTTCCAGCTGGCTGCGCGCTCGGATATGGGGGTGGGTGTCTTCACCCCCACCATTGAGGCCCGCACAGCACAGTCCAGTAAGTGTCTCCCGAGTCCACTGCCTGTTTCACCTGGGTTGGGGGACACACACACACACACACACACACACACACACACGCACACACACATCCTTCCCCCTCAACCAGGCGGGTGGGGTGGTCAGGTCTGCTAGCCAAACCGGACTCTGGCCTGGGCTCTGATTTTGGGCCTCGGGAGAGGGCCAGGTAAGTGCCTCCCAATCTGTCCAGTCCAGGCGGCTGCTGCCCTCCCTGCTCCCTACCCAGCCTCCTGCCCCTCCTCCCGCCCATGCCCCACATGCTGCCCAGGTAAGTTTTGTGTCTGTGCCTCATCTCCATCCCCACTCTGTGCTAGTCACACTAGCTGATGGGCCGTCCTCGGTGGGTCTGCTGCGTCCCAGACCTGCTTTGGTGGCTGTTTCTCCTCCCCATGGCCCCACGTCTCATCTCCCCATCACCCACATTCCCTTCCTCATACCCCTGATAAAAGTTACCTGGGAGTCATGTGATCACCTTCAGCCGACTGCACTCGGGGACAGGTCTGAAAATGCGGCCATGTGACCCAGCCTGCCCACGTGGGCATTGAATTGTAACCATGTGGCCATGCAGGGGACTGTTTGCAAGGCTGTCTGTGTGATGACTCTGGTATTGTGTGTTACTATATTCTGCTTATGTGAGACTCTGATGCTGCAGCTGTAGGAGGGGCACTGCCAATGAATGTGAGTGTGACCATACCTGACCAGCTGGCTGTGCAGCACTTGTGTATGTGTGTCGGTGGATCTTGGGCATGACCCTTGTCTTTGTGGGTAACTCTGTGGCCTGACCCTGTGACTGTGTTGGTGGGTCTCGGTAGTCCCCACAGAGTAGACTGAGTGTGTGTGTGACTCTGTGGTTGCTGCTGGGTGGCCTGTGTGTGGTCACACAGCCACAGTCAGCTGCTGTGTGAGACTCTGTGTGATAGGGTGTCACGAATGTGACTGTGACTGGGTAGCATTGTGGAATTGAGATGGTGACCACATCTGATGTGGCCATGTGATGACCATAAGCATGGCGGTGTCTGAAGTGGTCCTTATGAAGTGAGACCATGTGCATGTACCAGTGATGTCAAGAGGCTGTGTGTGACCTTGTGTTTGTGGATTCATTCCAGAAGCACCTGCTGTGCTCCAGCGGGGGGCCAGGCCCCATGCACAGTACAGGGCTGGCAGCATAACCAGACACATGGCGTCTGCCCATGGGGATCCTGCATTCCAGCAGGGCAGACAGACATTGCACCTGTAATTACCCAGATGAGCTTTTTTATTTTATTTTTTGAGATGGAGTTTTGCTCTTGTCACCCAGGCTGGAGAACAATGGCACCATCTCGGCTCACTGTAACGTCTGCCTGCTCGGGTAAAATGATTCTTCTGCCATAGCCTCCCGAGTAGGTGGGATTGCAGGCGACCACTACCACGCCTGGCTAATTTTTGTATTTTTAGTAAAGACAATTTCACCATGTTGGCCAGGCTGGTCTCTAACTCCTGACCTCAGGTGACCCACCCACCTCGGCCTCCGCAAAGTGCTCCCAAAGTACCAGGATTACAGGCATGAGCCACCGCACCTGACCTCCAAATGAGCTTTTAATGACATTTGTGTAAAGTAAGATGGAAGAGCCGGGCGTGGTGGCTTACGCCTGTAATCCTGGCACTTTGGAAGTCCGAGGAGGGCAGATCATCTTAGGTCGGGAGTTCGATACCAGCCTGACCAACATAGAGAGGCTCCGTCTCTATTAAAATATACAAAATTAGCTGGGCGTGGTGCCACATGACTGTAATCCCAGCTACTCGGGAGGCTGAGGCAGGAGAATTGCTTGAACTGGGAGGGGGAGGTTGCAGTGAGCCGAGATTGCGCCATTGCACTCCAGCCTGGGCAGCAAGAGTGAAAATCTGTCTCAAAAAAAAAAAAAGGTAGGATGGAAAAAACAGGTTGGAGAGATGATGAGACCTCCTTTGATCTGAGGGGTCAAAAAGTGTTGCCTTGGGGAAGTGACACTTCCCCAAGGCCTGAAGGAAGAGTGGGAGCCAACTAGTAAATGAACAGGAGCAGGGAGCACACAGGCCTTGGGGAGAGTCTGCAGGCCTGAAGGCCTTCCAGCTGCAAGGCTCGTGGTTATGGTCACTGGGTAAGCAGCAGGCCAGTGTGGTTGCAGTAGCTGCCGGAGCTATGGCAGGGCCTTGGGGACACAGGGTAGGCAGGAGGGCTGACTCTGGCTGCTCTGTGAGAATGGACAGGGCAGCCTGCGAGGAGGCAGAGACCAGTTAGGAGGCTTTGAAGCGGTCCGGGGAAAAGATGGTGGCCCAGGTGAGATGATGGTGGTGGATCTGAGAACTGTCAGGGATGCTGACTGGTCAGACTTGGTGATGGGTTATGAATAGGGGCCCAGAGGGGAGGGAAATGGAGGTGAATCTTGTTTCTGGTATGTTAACCTGGGAGGCGGGTGGTGCTGGCGCGGGATGGGAAATGGGGCAGAGGCAGGTGTGAAGACTGCAGCTGGTCTCAGACACCCAAGTTCAAGATGCCGTGTGCCATCCACATGGCAGAGTTTGGCATGCTGTGGGAATCCAGGGCTGGGCCGGAGCTGAAGGACCCTGAGAAGAAAGACTGCAGATGAGAGGAAATCAGGGGAGGGGAGCGACTTGGAGCTTGGAAGGAGAGAAAGTTTCAAGAAGTAGACGAGATGCTGCTGAGTGGTCAGGAGTACCTGTTGGACCGAGCAACATAGAGGAGTGGCCCTGGAGACGAAGTTTGGTGCAGGGTAGGACGAAAGCTGGTGTGTGTTTTATGAGGCCTATGTGGGTGCTGAGGATGTGGAGGCAGCAAGCCCAGACGTTGCCAGAAAGTGTAGCTCTGAACGAGGGGACCATTGTGGCTAGAGAGGGCTGTGGGGCTGAGGGTGGGATTTTTCTTTCTTTCTTTTTTTTTTTTTTTTTGAGACAAAGTACAAAGTGTCACTCTGTCTCCCAGGCTGGAGTGCAATGGCACGATCTTGGCTCATTGCAACCTCCGTCCACCTCCCGGATTCAGGTGATTCTCCTGCCTCAGCCTCCCAAGTAGCTGAGATTGTACCATGCCCAGCTAATTTTTGTATTTTTAGTAGAGACGGGGTTTCACCATGTTGACCGGCCTAGGAATATGAACTTCTGACCTCAGGTGATCCATCTGCCTTGGCCTCCCAAAGTGCTGGGATTACAGGTGTGAGCCACCGCACCCGGCCTGGGATTGTTCTTTTAAGATGGGAAAATCTCAAGCATATTTAAATGCTATTGGAAACAGTCAATAGGAAAAAAAGAAACCATGGAAAAGAGGATAACTGGTGGAGCCTCGGGAGGTGGAGAGAAAGGACACAGCATTGGTGGTGGGAGAGCTTAGCCTTGGACAGGGTGGCTCAACTCTCCATTCTCATGGGTGGAAAGGAGAGAATCACTGCAGATGCAAGTAGAGTGGGGGGTTGTAGCAAGAGATGGAGATCGCTGCTGCAAAAGTCCAGTCTTCTCTGTGGAATGGGAGGCATAGTCATGTGCCAAGAGGAGGCAGGAAAAGGGAGCTGGAGGTCTGCGGAGCGTGGGGGAGGGGGACTGTGTTTCGTGTGAGGTGCCAGAGCAAGCCAGGCAGGAGGCAGAAATAGGTAACATAAAAGGTCCTGGAGGATGAGGCCTCTGGGGACATGTGCACTGGATGCCATCCTGCCCCAGTGCTGCTGTAGAGAAGGCGGGGGAGAGTTGGATTCATCTAGCGCTTGGCACAGGCCAGGAAGGAGCATGGAAAGATCAGGAGGTGAGGGACTTTGCGATATTAGTGAGAGTGTGGTAGGTGGTGGACTGTGGAAGCTGAACATGGAGGGTGGGAAGGACAAGGTTGACGGACAGGCATCCCGAGGAGCTGGCGATCAGGTGCAGTGTCCAGGACCTGGAGTGACTGAGCAAGGACAAGGGGGTAGCGTCTGCGAGGGGATGTTATAGCCCGTGATTCTGGAGGGAGGGCCATCCCCAGTACTAGCAGCCTCCAGGGCATAACCACAGCTGTGTAGGGGAGGAGAAAGTCTGGAGATGAGGGGCTCTGGGGCCAGTGGGTCAGGGGGCTGCTGAAGTCCTCATGGCAGGGGGTGGTGACAGAACTTGAAGAGGAAACCTGTGCATTTCAGCAGAGCCCTCGGTGGGCGTGGAGTCTGGACGCATCACTGGACACAAGGAGACACATGTCTGCCTCCTAATTCCCAAGGAAGCTGTTGAGTGAGGGCACCTCTGTTGGGTTCTTTTTCTCCAAACCCCAGGGGCCATTGGCCTTCATGTCCAGTCTCCAGTTGGTGATTACCTGTGGCACTGGCAAAGAGACCATTTCCAGGCAGGCACAGGTGAAGGCTGCCTTATGCCAAAAGGGCCACTGGGGCCACTCTTCCTCAGAAGAGCAGAACTGTGCGGCACAGTGGGCATGAAGCAGTTCTCCATATGTGACTGTGTGTGTGGGTGGCGGTGGGATGGCCACGTGCTTGTGTGTGTCTGATACCGTGTATGTTTTGTGTAAGGTGGCATATGTGTGGGAGAGACCTCGTGTGAGAGAACTCGAAGCTGTGTCAGAACTGGAAGACATTGTGTGAGAGACTGTGTGTCAGATGCCGTGTGTGAGACACCAAGATGCTATGGGTATGTGATACTCTGTGTATGTGTGAGTCTGTGTGAGAGACACTGATACTCAAGACATTGTGTGTATGAGACACTGAGACACCAAGTGTATGTATGAGACACCCTGTGTGTGACTGTGAGAGGCGTGTGTGAAGCACCGAGACTGTGAGGGACACTGTGTGTGGAGAGGCACAGAGACTGTGTGTGTGAGGCTGTGTGAGAGTCAGTGTGTGTGATACTGTGTGTGTATCACCGTGCGTGTGTGAGAGGGAGGGGGAGAGAGGGAGGCAGGTCAGAGGGAGTCAGGCGTCCTTGGCGAGAGTGGCAGCAGCCTGCCTGGAGGGACCCTGGGATGGTCATTTCAGCACCTGAGGGGTAGCCTGCCCGGGTGAGTCTCCAGTCCACTGTGACTCAGTCATTGTGCCTGTGATCCCCACCCTCCATCTGCTTGCTTCCCCCCCATTTGTCTTCCCCAGCCCCCTCCGCCCCTCCCCAGAAGGTGATGTGTGTGAGCACGGGCTCCACCACGGTCCGGGTAAGTTGGGTCCCGCCACCTGCCGACAGCCGCAACGGCGTTATCACCCAGTACTCCGTGGCCTACGAGGCGGTGGACGGCGAGGACCGCAGGCGGCATGTGGTGGATGGCATCAGCCGCGAGCACTCCAGCTGGGACCTGGTGGGCCTGGAGAAGTGGACGGAGTATCGGGTGTGGGTGCGGGCACACACAGATGTGGGCCCCGGCCCTGAGAGCAGCCCGGTGCTGGTGCGCACCGATGAGGACGGTAGGCAGTGCCGCCGGGGCGGGAGGGGAGGAGTTCTGCCTCAGACACCACCTGCCAAGCACCCCAGGGCCTTCCTTTCCCTACCACAGGCCCAGGTCAATTCATCTTTCTCGTTCAGGCTTAATGGCCCAGAGTGGGGGGATGTCACTTATGGGGTAACCTAGGCCCAAATCCCAGCCTTTGGGGCTGTCTCCAAAGGAGCTGAAGTCTTCACAGGCTAAGATGGGAGACGTAGCCCCGTCTAAGATTTGAAAGGTCAAGATTGGGAAGATTGGTGCAAAAGATACTCAAAGTAGAATCAGCAAGACTCCACGTTGGCTGGACATTGGCATGATTTGAGGCCTAGGAAGAGTCAGGACAGGTTGTGCTGACTGGGGGTGGTCAAAGACCTGGTGTCCCACCTCTACCTGTTCCCCCATGTTGACCCTACCCACCAAGTGACAGGCCTGGGCCAGAGGGGTGGGCAGGGCCAGTCCTGGGCTCTTACCCGCAGCAAGCAGGGGGAGCCTTCCTTGTGCCTCACCAGGGACAGATGATCTAAGGAAACTATATCAGGGCCTTTCCTGGGGGAGTGGGGTGCTGAGGCAGGACCCTCGAGTTTGCTGTGCCCACCTGTGCCAGGGTCGATTCCTCCAGGCCTGACTTCCTTCTCTACCTGACCCCCAGTGCCCAGCGGGCCTCCGCGGAAGGTGGAGGTGGAGCCACTGAACTCTACTGCTGTGCATGTCTACTGGAAGCTGCCTGTCCCCAGCAAGCAGCATGGCCAGATCCGTGGCTACCAGGTCACCTACGTGCGGCTGGAGAATGGCGAGCCCCGTGGACTCCCCATCATCCAAGACGTCATGCTAGCCGAGGCCCAGGTGCAGCACTGGGTGGTGGTGGGGTGGCAGAGTGAGCACAGACCAGTATGCACAAGCTCCCATTTGGGGCCCAGATACCCTCTTCCCCTGCTTGCCCTCAGCAGTGCTATGACTGCCTTTCGTTGGTTGTGAGACCCGAGATGCTTTGCAGCATCAGGGATTAGGCTGGGGTTTTTTTGGTGCGTGCGTGTGTGTGTGTGTGTGTGATGGAGCTTCACTCTTGTCACCTCTGGAGTGCCTCCCGGGTTCAAGCAATTCTCCTTCCTCAGCCTCCTGAGTAGCTGGGATTACAGGCGCCTGCCACCACGCCCGGCTAATTTTTGTGCTTTTGGTAAAGACAGGGTTTCACCATGTTGGCCAGGCTGGTCTCGAACTCCTGACCTCAGGTGATCCGTCTGCCTCAGTCTCCCAAAGTGCTGAGATTACAGGTGTGAGCCACCCTGCCCCACCAGGCCAGGATTTTGAGATACGTCTTCTCCCTAGACAGTGCTGGACTGGCATCCACTCCTCCCACAAAAAGGGTAAAGAGAGTGCTCTGGGGCTGTCTTACCCCACTGGCGGCCATGGGTCTGTGGCTGCTACCGAGCTCTGTGAGTAGCCAAGCACAGTGTTGCCCTGCTCCTGGCCCACAGGGAATGGTTCAGCCCCTGATGTTCACCCTCAAGGGCTAGGCCTGTTGGCCAGCCTCACACCTTCCTCTGTGCGCGTCTGTCTTCCTGGGAGGATGGTCCTGCTCTTGAGCTTGGGGTGAGCTCCCTGGGGTATTCTGAACACTAGTTGCTATTCAGATGAAGAACTTGGAATGCTGGGAGGTTATGAGAGTGGTATGGAATTATTCAGCAAGTAGGTGGCTACACTTGGATAAGAAGCCATGTCTGTGGACCCCTAGGAAAGGGCTGCAGTTGCTATCATGAGCCCCCTCCCAAAAGACCCTGCTGGAGAGTCACAGCACCCAGTGTGGTGCTCTTGAGGTCTCCCCATCCAGGAGCAGGGCCTGGGAGGGACCCACACACCCATCCCCGTCCAGCCTCTTACCCTGCCTGGCGGAGAGCAGGGGTGCATGTACCACTCGATGCTGTACACGCTGTGCAGAGGGGTGTCACCCACACAGATTGGAGGCTCACCCCTCTAGCAGGGTTCAACCATCTGAAGCAAAATTCTTTCTGCCCAAAGGGTGCTCTCTTCCCCCTCTTAGCCTGCCCAGTGCTAAGGCATCCGGGGTGGAGGAGGCGGGCATGTGCACCCACCTGCATTCCTGGGGCAGGCTGAGGGCTCCTTGTGGAGCCTCAGTGAACACACCTACCCAGAAACATCCCAGGAATGGGTTTCCCCCCCTCCTCTGTGAGGGGCCAGTGGGGTTCCAGAGAAGCCACTTCAAGTACCCTCTTCTGGTCCCAAGAGGTTCAGAAGGGAACTGGGCCAGAGGCTCAGGGACGCTGAGGCTAAGAGCCTCAGACATCCCATAGTGGGAGGTAACCCAAGTCTGGGGTCCCGGAGGACCCTGAGGATGGAGGGCTGCCCCTGTATCCCTCTTGGGACTGGGTCATTCTGTTCCTCGCCAGTGGGAGAGCCGATGGGGCCTGGTCCCGAGCCTGGCCACAGGGCCCAGTTGTCCCTGCGCTTCCGTCAAGGGCACCACATTCTGTCCTACACCCAACAGCACCATCTGCTCAGCTCAGGGCCCCCATCAGGTCTGAAAGAACTATGTGGTGCGTGTTCCCACCCCCACCCCGGAAGTGTGGAGCCAGACCCATCTCCCTTTATGTCTGATACCATCTCCCTGCCTCCCTTTTTCCGCTCTCATGGCCTTCATTTCTCTCTCCTTCTTGGAGTCTCTGTTTTTTGTCTTGCTCGTTCTCTTCTCTCTTCTCCTTCCTTCCCTCCTCCCCCTGCCTTTCCTCTGACTCCTTCCCTTCATCTCTGCTTGATTTCATCCTCTGCCTTTCCCTTCTTTCTTGCTCTGCCTGTAGCGCAGGACAGCGTCCATGTGAGAACCTCCACACCAAGGCTTGGTTGGGATAGCCCAGGTCTCCCCCCAGGCAAGGAGATTGGAATGGAAGTGGGCCCAGCCACACCCTATAAAGTGGCCATGCACTAGGGACCTGTCCAGAGCCTCTTCTCATATTCTGTTCCATGCTTCTTGCAAGGACTTTCTAACAGAGTGTCCCAGGACAGGAGGAACTTAGGCCACCTAGCATGGAGGCCAGTGGACAGAGGCCAGACCGGCACTGTGGGGGTGCTTGGACTGGAGGACCCAACCCTCCGGCTTGGAGACGTCCTGGACCATCTCCCTGTGATGTTTCACGGGGCCTCGGAATGGAGACCCCACAGTCCCTCCACCTGTCCATCTAGAATATCTACATGTACCAAAGGCCCACAACACTGCCAGCCTTGAAACATTCCTTCCTACCTTGATTCTTAGACACCCTGAGGAAGGAACAGGTATAGGTGGTTTCCCGTGCCTGTGGGCTACAGCCCAGGCTCTGAGCTTGTCACTTGCAGCCTTCATAGTCTTGCTGTCTGGTTTGCCTTTGGGCTCACCCTAGCCACGTGCCCTGTTCACCCCCAGCTCTTACTGTTGTGGGATGCTTCTCATGCCTGGGGTGATTGTATAATGTATGATTACATCTGGGATGCCTTGAGGGGTGGAACAGGACACTGAATAGTCATTCCATGGCAACAACACAGGCCAGGACTGTCCGAGGCAAACCAGGGCATACGGGCACCCCATTCACCCTTCAGTGTCTTCCTTCCCCTCGGCCTGAGCTGTTGAACCCACCCTCCTTGTCTGGCAGCCTCTCCCTCCCAGCAAGCCCAAAATTGTCAAAGCATCTGTAACTGCTTTGTGTTCTTAGGCCCCTCTGTCAGCGGGTCCTCTCCCTGCAGGCTGCCTGCCCTCGCAGTCTCCCTACCCTCCTCAGCCCGCCCTGGCGCACACAGTTGGTGCTCAGTGAGGCAGGTATTCAAATCTTTGAACCGGGAGTTGTCCTGGGGTTCTACCCCCATGGGGTACTTCGAGGCCCAAAAGCCCTCCCTCTGTCCTCCCTGGGCCAGGTCCCTTCCAGACCAAGGCGCCCCCTCCAGGTCAGAGTCCTTCACCATCCTGTCTCCCTTTCTCTCCCTCTCCCGCGGTCAGTGGCGGCCGGAGGAGTCCGAGGACTATGTAAGTAACAGGTGTGCGAACGCGGACAAGACATGGGTCAAGCTGGGCTCGTGGGACACTCCCCCTTTCCCTCCTTTCCTGCCAGCCTGCGCTGCCAAGATCCACGGGGCTCCAGCCACATCCGGAGAAAATTGGCGTTTAGACACGAGCACTGAGCTGAGCAGCGATTGGCATTTCCTCTAATCCTTACTTCTTGCCTGTCGAGCAGCAATTTGAGGCCAGTGTTCATGATCGACCAGGGCCCGGCCCCTGCTCGGGCCAGACAGGGATGGAGTTAAATCCGATCCTGATCGTTAGGCCTTATTGATCCCTGAGTGAAAAATCACCTGCTTTAGGGCCCAGGCTGGGAGGGCGGTCTGGAGAGTCGGGTTCTGGCATTGGTGCATTCTGGAGCCCCAGCCCTGGGAGACCCTCCAGCTGGGGCAGGCGGGGCCCATGAGGGGGTGGTGGCAGCTGCAGGGTCCCCACTCAAGGCTAGAGCTGGAGGGATACCAGGGTTGGTGACGGCACTGTTCCCACTGCACGTTGGTCCCTGCCCTGCTTCCCACTCTTCTGTCTGTGTGGTGTGGCTTGACCTCCCATGGTGTTTCTCCGCATGTCCAGAGATGATGCCTTTGCTGCAGATGGGTATATGGGCAGGGTCTGCCAAGGTGGGAGGACATTGCCCTGGCTGCTATCTCAGGCATCACTGGGAACAGACGTGGAAACCAGTTCCCCAGGTGTGGAGGTTTTCTTATGCTCCTGGCCCCTCCCCCGCCTTTCTCAAGCGATATTGCAGGGTATAGACATTCTCAGAGTTCGTGGCTTATATGGAGGCAGCAGAGTCCTGACTGGGTCCTATAGGATGGCACCTTAACCCACCCCACCACCTTGCTGTGTGTGTGCATGCATGCACTGGTGTCCACACGCGACCTTACGCCTGCTTACACAGGAGCTGTAGGCTGTGTGCGTGTGGGTGTCAGGAGCCATGCAAGGTGCTGGGTGTGTGCGAGGCTATGCCCTGTTTACATCCTCAGTCTACGTTCACAGCACAATGGAGTGAGGGAAACAGTCTAGCCCTTTGTTCTTGTCTGAAAGCAATAATGAGCTGTCTGCTTCTGGGATGGGCGGGGTCCTCCCAGGCCTGCATCCTACCTACCTGCTTCCCCTCCAGCAGAGGCCACCATTGTACAGCCCCACCTTCCACAACCCCTGGCCTTGTGTGCCCAGGGGCTTCCCTCAGGCTAGGGTCCTGAGGTCCCTGACAAGGCCTGGCCTCTCCCTGCATTCTTGTGATGGGAACGGACCCCTCCTCCTCCCTCAGGAAACCACTATCAGCGGCCTGACCCCAGAGACCACCTACTCCATTACTGTCGCTGCCTATACCACCAAGGGGGATGGTGCCCGCAGCAAGCCCAAAATTGTTACTACAACGGGTGCAGGTGAGTGAGGGGTCAGGACAGACCTGAGGGTGGGGCAGCGGGAGGGCAGCGCCAGAGCCCAGCCTGTGGTCCTTCAGTCCCAGGCCGGCCCACTGTGATGGTCAGCACCACGGCCATGAACACTGCGCTGCTCCAGTGGCACCCCCCCAAGGAGCTGCCTGGCGAGCTGCTGGGCTACCGGCTGCAGTACTGCCGGGCTGACGAGGCGCGGCCCAACACTATCGATTTCGGCAAGGATGACCAGCACTTCACAGTCACCGGCCTGCACAAGGGGACCACCTACATCTTCCGGCTTGCTGCCAGGAAC
Source organism: Colobus angolensis palliatus (assembly GCF_000951035.1). Classification (NCBI taxonomy): domain Eukaryota; kingdom Metazoa; phylum Chordata; class Mammalia; order Primates; family Cercopithecidae; genus Colobus; species Colobus angolensis. The sequence goes on from NW_012111586.1 coordinate 1,577,222, forward strand.
CGGGCTGGCCTGGGTGAGGAGTTCCAGAAGGAGATCAGGACCCCCGAGGACCTACCCAGCGGCTTTCCCCAAAACCTGCGTGTGACAGGACTGACCACATCTACCACAGAACTGGCCTGGGACCCGCCAGTGCTGGCAGAGAGGAATGGACGCATCACCAGCTACACTGTGGTGTTCCGAGACATCAACAGCCAGCAGGAGCTGCAGAATGTCACGACAGACACCCACTTTACCCTTTCGGGCCTCAAGCCAGACACCACTTACGACATCAAGGTCCGCGCATGGACCAGCAAAGGCTCTGGCCCACTCAGCCCCAGCATCCAGTCCCGGACCATGCCAGTGGAGCAAGGTGTGTGCTGTGGACATGGCAGCCCTTCCCAAGCATGGCTGCATCTGGGGGTCTCTGCTCTCCTTGAGCCACTGACCTCTGGCGACTGTGATCCACCAGCCTCTGGTGTGTGACCTCCAATCTCTCATGACCGTAACCACTAACCTCTAGTGAATGGGCACCACATTGTTGGTGCCTGATCTCTGCTGTCTTTGACCTACTGACCTCTGCTGTGTGACCTTCTGATCTCTCATGACCTTGATCCACTGCTCTCTTTTGACTGTGTCACTGTTCTTGGGTGTGCAACCTCCTGACCTTTGTTGTGTGACACTAATCTCTTGGGGCCATGACCCCCCAACCTCTAGTGAACATGCTCCACCACGCTCTGGTGTGTGGCCACATGGTTCTCATGACCGAAACCCACTGACCTCTGATCACTCTGGCCTGGTGTCCATCGGCTCAAGTTTTTACACTCGTGTTTCTGGAGATCCTGACCCTGGTTGCCGTGGCATCCCCCACCCTGTTTGGTGCTCGCTGTGGAAGAGCTTGGGCTGGGAGTTCAACTGTGCCGTTTGAAGCTGGCTGGGAGTGGGGCGCTTGGTACTCTGCAGCCATCCTTCAACCCCCTGTTCCCCAGCCAGTATCTCATCCTGGCCATTCACCTTTCACCCTTCCAGCCCATTCACCCCACCTCATACCCAGTGGAGCTGACTCTCTCTTTATGCCTCTGCAGTGTTTGCCAAGAACTTCCGGGTGGCGGCTGCAATGAAGACATCTGTGCTGCTCAGCTGGGAGGTCCCCGACTCCTATAAGTCAGCTGTGCCCTTTAAGGTGAGTAAGGGCCACAGCCAGCAGAGCCTGGCGCACACACAGGCCTGCTGGGCGCTGTCTTTCCAGTCCTAACCCATGTGCGTCCGGCTGTGGAGCAGGTCTGTGGTTTTGTATCTGTGCACTGTGCCTTGCAGCCCGTGGTAGGGAACCTCACCCACAGGCATTGCCCCTCCCATCCCCCACAGATTCTGTACAACGGGCAGAGTGTGGAGGTGGACGGGCACTCGATGCGAAAGCTGATCGCAGACCTGCAGCCCAACACGGAGTACTCGTTTGTGCTGATGAACCGTGGCAGCAGCGCAGGGGGGCTGCAGCACCTGGTGTCCATCCGCACGGCCCCCGACCTCCTGCCACACAAGCCGCTGCCCGCCTCTGCCTACATAGAGGACGGCCGTTTTGCCCTCTCCATGCCCCATGTGCAGGACCCCTCACTTGTCAGGTATGCACACGAGGTGTTGGGGGAGGCAGGGCAGGGCTGGAGGTGACCGGCAGTGACAGTCATGATTCCTGCCCTGCCCACCCAGGTGGTTCTACATCGTGGTGGTACCCATTGACCGTGTGGGCGGGAGCATGCTGGCGCCAAGGTGGAGCACACCCGAGGAACTGGAGCTGGACGAGGTACCTGCGGAGGGGATGGGGACACTGACAGCCCCATTGCAGTGGTCGACTGTGGCCTTCCTGCCCTGAGCACTGTCCCAGTGACTCTCAGATTCACTCCCCACATGGAAATCTGTCTCCTGGCTGCTCTGGCTGGCAGCCTACCCCTCTCTGGAGAGAGGGACTCTGAGGAAACTGTCTGGGAATATTCACAGAACTCCCAGAGGGCTTATGAAGAATCCCTGGGGTGGGACGTCATGGAGATGCCTCTGCAGGTCTAGAGAATGGCAAGCCCCTGCAGACACTGCAGAGCCTTGCCGATCTAGAAGCCATGGAGGGCTCAGTGAGCCCAAGAGCCAGGAGTCCCTGAAATTTTGAAATCCTTTAGTCCTTTCTCAGCCAGTGTGGAAATAGCCTGGTTAGGGTGGAGCAGCTTACCCACAGGGCTTGTTCTCATGGGCTGGTGGGGAGGAGTGGCTTCGTGGTATCTCTTACTCTGTAGGGGCAGTGCGTTGGGCAGGTATGGACTCTTACAGGGTAGATGAGCCTTGATCTCAGCCCAGAGAGCTGACATCCCAGGCCATAGCCCCAGGGCCGGCCGGCATGCTCCAAGGCCCCGCGTGACCCCCGTGCTCTGCTCTGCCAGCTTCTGGAAGCCATCGAGCAGGGCGGAGAGGAGCAGCGGCGGCGGCGGCGGCAGGCAGAGCGTCTGAAGCCATATGTGGCTGCTCAACTGGATGTGCTCCCCAAGACCTTCACCTTGGGGGACAAGAAGAACTACCGGGGCTTCTACAACCGGCCCCTGTCTCCGGACCTGAGCTACCAATGCTTTGTGCTTGCCTCCTTGAAGGAACCCATGGACCAGGTCTGCCTGAGCTGGCTTGGCTCTTAGCACCCTGATCCCCCTGGCCTGGCCTGAGCTACTAGGCCAGTCTCAAACACCACAAGACCCCAGGTCTTTATCAGTCCGTGGGCTTCAAGATCCCTGGCCTGGGGCAGCACTAAAGACCCAAGACCTGTCCCAGGGATCCTGGGACGTGGCCCTGGGACCCAGAGGCCAGACCTAATGTGGCTCCAGGGACCCAGTCCTGCCAGATCCACCTTGTAGGGTCTGGGAGACCAGGCCCAGTGTAACCCAGACCCAGAGCCCTTTCTCCAGGATTGATAGGCAGAGGGTGGGGGGGGTCTCCTCACGCTGAGCTCACAGCCTGCTGTTCTCCACCGGGCCACAGAAGCGCTATGCATCCAGCCCCTACTCGGATGAGATCGTGGTCCAGGTGACACCAGCCCAGCAGCAGGAGGAGCCGGAGATGCTGTGGGTGACGGGTCCCGTGCTGGCAGTCATCCTCATCATCCTCATTGTCATCGCCATCCTCCTGTTCAAAAGGTAAGCACTGCCCTCAGGGCTCCGGGAACGGCTACCTGCCCCCCGCCTTTCAGGCCCTCTCTGCGTGTTGTGCCTGTGGAGAATGTGCAGCCTTGCATCCTGGACCCTGGGCCTCAGGCTCAGCAGGAAGGCAGGAAGGGCAGGAGCAGTATGTGTGCCTACCTGCATCTGTCAGGTGAGGGAGCCTCTGTGGCAGCCTGGGCGTGATGAGCTAAAGCCTCAGAGGGTTGTCCCATGTGCATCCCTGGCATGTCTGTCTGTCTGTGTTTCTGTGGATAAGAGTGCGTCCGTCTCCTCTTCGGTTTTGAGACACTGCCGTCTCCTGAGCTCCTACCTCGAGTCCTTTCCTTCTGCCACCATTCCTGGATGATTCCCCAGCCCCGCTCTCCTGCTTAGGCCTAGAGAGGTCAATCACGGATGCTCATTAACAGACATGACTGATGGCTTGCTGTGCCCGTGCCATCCACAGCGGCCTCAGCCTCAGTGTATCTTTCCCACTCAGTTCTATCCGAAGTGGCAGCCACCTGCCCTAGGAGTCTCCCTTCCTATCCGTGCACCTTCCAGCCTGAAAGGGATTTCCAGAGATTTAACTTTGTCACTCTCAGTTTGAAACCTTTTGGTGGCTCCCCACATAAAGCCCAGCCTCTTTAGCCTGACAGCCAAACACCTGGCTAATCTGACCCCGCCACACTCCTGACACTGTGACACTGAACTCATTCAGTGCTCAGGCCCACACAGAGTGCCCTCTGCGGATCTCCCTCCCCCTGCCCACCTGGCAGCAGCAACCTCATCGTTCAGGACTCAAGTCCATGCTCTGCTGCCTGCAAGACCTTGCCTGGCCCCTACCCCTTCCTTGCACAGCCCCACATCTGTCCCCTGTGATGCTCCACTGCAAATGCAGCTGGTCCTGTGTGCCAAACCTTCAGCCCCCAGCACTGGGCTGAGCCCACAGGCATGTCAGTGAGCACCTGGCACATGAAGATACGCTAGTCTGTGTGTCTGAGCACATCTCTGCACCATGCAGGAGTGCCTATATCCTGTGCCCCTACCCTGGACCGACTGCTCTGTCCTAAAGAGCCGACTCCTTCCTCCCAGGGTGGATGGACCTGTGGGCGGGTCCCTGAGGAGTGTCCCACAAACGCACTAATCCTTCCCACTTCCACCTGCATTTTGGGTCTGTCCAGAGAGGTGGACCCCCTCCCTGTGAATGTCATGTGTGCCATATAAGGGGCCTGCAGGGTCCCCATGTCATTAGAGGGCTGAGTGCTTGGTGGAAACTGTGACCGTTCCTTTCTTCTGTCCTTGCTTGTCTTTCGGGACCTAGTAAACAAGAAAGGTAGGAGTTGTTCCTTCTCTCTTCACACACCTCGCCCTCTACTTCTAATCCTTGTGCACATCTTGGGCCAGCAGGGAGGGATGACGCTTTGACCAGAAGTCCCCTGGCCTATGGCTTTAAGCAGCAAACTGTCCAGTCAGCTCAGCAGGCTCCCCGGTTCAGGACTGAGTCCTCATTGGTGTGAGGAGGCAGGTTCTGTCTCACTCTTGCCAGTTCAACTCTGCAGAGGTTGCTCCTTCTTTGGGGCACACGCATAGTACAGACTTCATTGCTTTCCCTGAGCATACAGAGCTCTCCAGAACTGTCACCCGGCTCCCGGTTCTCTGAGAAGTTGCCAAAGTGCTGCAAGAGACAGTCTCGCCTATGTGCAAAGAGCACTCACTGTGCGGAGAGGCGTGTCCTGGTACACACCCGAGCACACTCACTCAAATTCTTCTTCCCCAAGCACACGCGTCTGCAGACCACAAGTAGCCTCTGGCTGTTTGTTGGCAGCTGAACCCTATGGTCTGTCTCTGACTTGTCCTTGCAGACGGGAAAACTGAGGCCAGTGAGAGAGGACTCTGCCCAGCTAGGGTGACGCCTTCCCCGTCCCTCCCCTGCTGCCCTGGGCATTTACCCTGATACTCTGAGGGCCAGAAAGCTGGGGCCCTGTCCCATGTGCTGTTTGTGTATTTTATGTGTCATTTGCATGTTTATTCCTGGTGGTTCCTGCTACTCAGCTGGGTGGCCTTGGGGATAGCAGCCACTGTCCTGCAGTGACCTACCTTCTGTCCAAAGGAGCTGCCCTCCCCTGCGACCCCTTCCTCTCTGCTGCACTGCCCCTCTGCTCATGCCACACTCGTGCTGTCCCTACCCCTTCCCTGCCCTGCGTTCTCTCATGTCAAGGCTGCTCTGGCCCTGGCTCCTGCGTACTCAGAGATCCTGGGAAGAGGTGGGGCAGTAGGAGGACAGAGCCGTGGACATGGTGGCAGGGGGCTCCTTGGCAGCCAGCCATGCCATGTGTCACTGTCTCAGCCTGGACGTCAGGTTCTCACTAGCCTCCCTTCTGTCTCTCTAGGAAAAGGACCCACTCCCCATCCTCTAAGGATGAGCAATCGATCGGACTGAAGGACTCCTTGCTGGCCCACTCCTCTGACCCTGTGGAGATGCGGAGGCTCAACTACCAGACCCCAGGTAGGGCACTCCCATGGCCTGTGTGCCCCCAGCCCAGACCTAGCAGGCCTGTGGCTCCATTCTGCAGGTCTCAGGGTCTCCACTGAAGTTCCTGGGCCACATGCACTTGTTCCTGCTCCTTTTCTTCCTTTCTGCCCTTCTCCCTGCGCTCATCCATTTTGGTTGGAATGACTGAGGAACCCCCATATCCTGCAGCTGGACAGGTGCCCCAGGCCAGGACCCTCTCAGGTGCAAAAGCCACTTAGCCCCTGCCTTGTCTTCAGTCAAGGCCTCTGAATATGGGCTAAGGACCTCCCAGAGCCCACATCTCTGCCGCAGGGTGGCCAGTGTCTGGCCGGCACTCTGGCCCCTCCACGTGAAAGAGGGACGTGTTAGCAGCGGGAGATGCCTCACCAGACACTCGTGGGGAGATGAGGTGCATGCACCTGAGCCTTCCTGGAGGCCGACCCCAGGTTTACCGTACCACATACCTGCCCCTTCTCCTAGCCACTCTCACGGGGCTGTCCAGCGCTTCCTTGTACCTGAAATGTCACTCCTCCCAACACCCAGCAGATGCAGCTCAGACCTCTCCTCCTTCCCACACCCCCACAGGGTTAGGTGTCTCTCCTTGGCTCCAGGAACTTCCCTCCTTCTTCCTTTTGACGCCTCTCACAGTGAGGTGGGATTGCCTCAGTGACAGTCTCTGAGCTCTGCGGTGCCGGGAACTGTGTCTTGTCATCCCCCATCCCTTGTATTCAGCACACGATGGGTTCTTGTTGAATGCCTGTGAAATGAACACACAGACAAATGAAGGAATGAGTGAACTAATGCATACACACAGGGTTTGTGTATGTATGAGCTGGTTATTACTGCATATCAAATTACCCCAAAACTTAGTGGCTTGAAACAACAATAATTATGTATTATCTGTCATGGTTTTTGTGAGGCAGGAATTCAGACAGGGGCACAGCAGGAACAGCTTGTCTTTATTCCAGAAAGTCTAGGCCCTCAGCCGGAAGACTTGAAGGCTGGGAGCTAGAGTCATTTAAAGTAGGGGTTGGCAGGCTATGGCCCATGGCCACGTACAGCCCACCACCTGTTCTTGTAAATAAATTTTTACTGGCCGGGCGCGGTGGCTCATGCCTGTAATCCCAGCACTTTGGGAGGCTGAACCGGGTGGATCATCTGACATCAGGAGTTCGAGACCAGCTAGTGAAACCCCATCTCTACTAAAAATACAAAAATTAGCCGGGCGTGGTGGCGCCTGTCATCCCAGCTACTCGGGAGGCTGAGGCAGGAGAATCGCTTGAACCCAGGAGGGGGAGGTTGCGTGAGCCAAGATCGCACCGTCGCACTCCAGCTGGGCGACAAGAGCAAAACCCAGTCTCAAAAATAGCAAACAAACAAAATTTTACTGTAACAGCCACACCCATTTATTTATATAGTACCTATCTATGGTTGCTTTCACACTATAAAGGCACAATTAAATAGATGCAACGGATACTAGATGTCCACAAAGCCTAAACTGTTTACGCTCTGGCCTGTTGCGGATACAAGTTTGCCAACCCCTGGATTCTAAAGCCTCTTTCATCCGTGTGACGGGTGGTTGATGAGCCAGCTCTGAGCCTTGCTGTGGCTGTCAGCTGGGACACCCATATGAGGCCTCTTCAGGTGACCTGGGCTTCCTCATAACATGGTGACTGAGTTTTGTGAGCACGTCTGGAGAGTGTGCCAGGCAGACCTAGCAGGCTGTTGCAAGCTAACATGATTAGATCTCTGAAGAATCAAGCACCAGGATGCTGGGACCTGGAGTGCAGAGAAGCCTCTTCGGGGATGGGATGCTGAGCCGTGTGGGCATTGGTCTAGAAAAGAAGGGTGGCAGAGAGCTCCCCAGTGGAAGCATGTGCAGAAGCTTGGGCGGATTGCATGTGCATCAAATTATGAGCACCTGAGGGTTTCTGCAGCATAGCGGCTGGGGGAATACTGAGCCAAGAGAAGACTGGAGGACTAGGCGGAGGTCCAGTCAAAAGGACCTTGAATGTCCGGCTAAGGGGCTTAGACTTCCTCTCGAGGATGCCAGGGAGGTATGAAAGGTTTTCAGCAGGGGAGCCAGATGGTCAGAACCATGCTTTAGAAATGTCACTCTGGCTCCTTGAGGTGACTGGATTAGAGAGGAGAAACTGAGGCAGGGAGACCATTTAAAAGGCCACCAACAAAGTGAAAGGTGGCAGTGGGAACAGAGGGGACAGACTTGGGAGACGTGAAGGAGGTGAGAGCAGCAGAGTCTGAGCAGCAGAGTCCACGTGGGGAGAGGTGAGGGTGGCTCTGCAGTCGCTGGCTGAGTCAGCAGGGCTTAGGGGTGTCCTGGGGCCAGCGGGTCTGTGGGTCTGAGGACTTCTGAGCTGACATCAGGGCTGAAGCCCTGTGGGAGGGGCCAAGGAGCATGTGGTAGTCAAAGCCTGAGAATAAATGGGCTCTCCCAGGGTGAGGGCCAGAAGGAGACCTGGACCAAAAAAGGAACCCAGGGTAGGGAAGGTGGTGCAGCGTTAAGGAAAGATGGATGGAGAGCAGCTAGAGAGATTGAGAAGAAGCAGACACAGCCAGAGGAGAGCAGGAGCACAGTGTCCCTGATGCCAGGGTGGGAGAAGTTGTGCAAGGGACGAGAGGACTTAGTGAGATAGGGTAGTGGGAACACCCAGTGGGAGGACCGTTGGCTTTGGCTTTGGGAGGTGGGGCCTTGAAGAGAGGGTGGTGGCCACGTCCTGTGGGCAGAAGTGTTTCAGGGAGCAGCGTGGCAGGCGGGGGATGAGAAAGTGGAGAAACCCCTTTCAAAGACACTGGGAAGATACCTGGGAAGGAGGCAATGGACAGGGCGCAGTGGGAGAGGAGAGGCTGTGGGATCTGAGAAGGAGGGCTCTTTTTTCCAACATGGAACTCGTCTGAAAGTCACCAAGGCCAAATTTTGGTACCAAAAGGGGCAGGGCTTGTTTGGACTTAAGTATTTAGTCATAGAGCCCCCCGAGACTGCCGAGGCCGCCAGGGCTTAGAAGTGCTCGCCTCTGCGGGTAGGGCGCCCCGTCTGTATTCACTGGGAGACGCAAGGAGTCTTGACGGAACTTGTCCGCAGCCCCAGCCCCTCTCCGCCCTGTCCTCTGCTCCGCCAACCCCTCACAAGCCCGTTTGGCACCTCCATTGCGTGTGACAGTGCTGTAAGCAGAAAAAGTTAACGGGCTCTCTTTTCTTGCCCCGATGTTTTTTTTTGTTTTTTTCTCTGCAGGTTCCAGTGTCCCCAGTTGCCCGAATACCTCAAGTTAGTTTTCAAAGTACCCATGTTTGGGGGATACTTTGGCTTCTGTGTCTGTTTCTCCTCCTTACTTTTGTTTACCCCATCACCTCCGTCCTTCCTTGAATTCTCTCCCCTTCCCTCTCTTCTCCCCCAATCCCGCTGCCCCCTGACCTTTTTCCTTCCCCACCCTCCCCTCTGCCCACCTTGCTTCCTCTAGGCCTGTTTTCTCTCCCACTAGCCCCGTCTCTGTTCCTGCCTCTCTGGCCTCCAGTCCCAGCCTGACACCCTTCCTTATGCGTGCCTCTGTCTCCCACCTCCCTCCTGATCTCTGCTTCTCTCTCTGGGTTCCTCTGTGTTCCTCTGCCATTGTGTCTGTACTTCGTGACCACTCCATCTGCACACTTGGTGCCCGGGATGACGATGGCCGTGAGTCTCCCATGGGGACTGCCGCCAGTAGGTGCAATGGAGCCCAGCTCCCATCACGTCTGCTGCCACCGACCTGGGCATCTCACCCCTCCTGGGAGGAAGAAAGCCTCTCCTCCCTCTTGAGAGACCTGCCAGGCAGGGCCTAGTGCCCCCACTCAGCACCCTGCCACCAAGACAGGCTCCACATGCTCATGGCACAGCACTGCCTTCTGTCCTCTCCCACCCTCCGCCATCCCTGTCGCCGCATGTGCTGCTGTCTCCATGCCACCAGTGCCGAGTGCTCCATGGTCACACTTGTTCACATGTGCACATACATGCGTTGGGGCTTTCTCTGCCACCCTGCTCAAGCCTCTCACTAACACTGCCTGTGTGTGCCCTACCTCCCCCAGGTATGCGAGACCATCCACCCATCCCCATCACCGACCTGGCGGACAACATCGAGCGACTCAAAGCCAACGATGGCCTCAAGTTTTCCCAGGAGTATGAGGTGAGACGTTCCTGCCCCCTACCATGTGCCTGGCCCAGGCCTACCCCAAACCAACTCCTGTCCTGTCCTAAGTCCCAGCTGTGGTATGTGAGGGAGGTGGGGTCCAGGTTTTCCAGGAGCACAGAGAAGGAGGGTCGGCAGTGGCAAGGGTCAGCGGGGAACCGGGCGCCTCAGATGCTGGGTCTGGCTATAGCCTGGCCCAGCACCTTCTTGGGGTCACCCTTAGGAGATGGCTTCAAAAGGCTGTGAGTGATGCCAGGGTCTGGACACTCAGACACATGCCCAAGTGCTCACAGGCAGACACAAGGCCACGGGCATACAGACATAGATCAGTGACAACAGCCACAGTAGCTGGCATCTATCAAGAGCCTCCTGCAGACCAGCACCGGGCTGGGCACTTGGCATACATTATCTCTTTTGGTCCCCCCCCAGTCTTCTGAAACGGGGACTGTTAGTATCCCATCTTCCAGATGAGGAAGCAGGGGCTCAGAGAGGGGAAGTGACTTGCCCGAGTCAAACAGCTGATGAGTAGTGGCACCAGGATTCAAACCCAGGCTTGCCTGCTGCCCTATGCTCTGCACATCCATGTGCTCACGTGTATTCTCAGGATGCCACAGCTCACAGAGGGAGAGTCAGGGCCTCAAGATTGGCTGCTCAGGCTGCACAAGTCCTGCTCAGAGACCTCCACACGTTCACCTTACTCTGGACTTAACTCCTGGGAGCCTGCTGGGGGCTCAGCCTTCAAGAGTCTGAGGATTTCCCACCCACACATTGTGTCGGGGTGACTCTGAGCATCCCCAGGCTGCCCATCTAGGAAGGGGATTTGCTAGAGAAGGGGGTGATTTAAAGAAGAGACTCCTGGCCAGGTACAGTGGCTCACACCTCTTTGGGAGGCCGAGGCGGGTGGATCACCTGAGGTCGGGAGTTTGAGACCAGCCTGGCCACCATGGCAAAACCCTGTCTCTACTATAAATACAAAGATTAGCCAAGTGTGGTGGTGCATGCCTTAGTCCTGGCTACTCGGGAGGCTGAGACAGGAGAGTCGTTTGAACCCAGGAGGCGGAGGTTGCATTGAGCCAAGATCATGCCACTGCACTCCAGCCTGGGCGACAGAGTGAGACTCCCTCTCAAAAAAATATAAAATAAAAAAATAAGAGACCCCTAACCAAAAAAAAGAGAGAGAGAGAGACCTCCCCTTCTTCCACCTCCTCGAAGAAGCAGCCTGTGCTTGTCTTTCTGTCTTGTCCATGGCTGTTTCCTCGGCACCTGGCACTGACCTCAGTAGATGGTTGGTGGATAGGCAGTTGGGGGGTTGGCTCAGCCTAATCTGTGAGTTTGCACCCCTTCTGATGTCCACCCTTGGCTGTGGTTCAAAGATTGCCCCTCCAAGGGCTGTGGGCCAGGTTTCTGAAGAGGAAGCTAGGCTTGGCAGGCAAATGGATGAATATTTCTGCGGCATGGCAAGCCTCTGCCTATGGGTATCCCCCGGGGCCCTGCTCCACACAAGGCTGGGCTTTGGGTCTCGGAGCCTGTAAGGTGGGCTCCCTGCCTCCCATGGCCTCCACCCACACTCATCTGTACCATGTCCCTCACCTGCCCTTCCTTCCAGCGCAGCCCTGCTTCCCCATGTGGACTCATGGGGCCTCTGCTCACAGTAGACCCCTTCCAGCTTCTATCTGCTTCCCTCCTCTGATCAGAGCTTTCCTTACAAGACCCTCCTCCTCCAGGAAGCCTTCTCAGGCTCCCCAAGGCTGCTGTGGGCTCTCCCTTAGCCAGGACCCCATAGATCTGTTGTCTTTTTTTTTTTCTTTTTGAGATGGAGTCTCACTCTGTCGCCCAGGCTGGAGTGTAGTGATGCAATCTTGGCCTCCCGAGTTCACATCATTCTCCTGTCTCGCCTCCCAAGTAGCTGGGACTACAGGCGCCCACCACCATGCCCGGCTAATTCTTTGTATTTTTAGTAGAGACGGGGTTTCACCGTGTTAGCCAGGGTGGTCTGGGTCTCCTGACCTCGTGATCCGCCCGCCTCAGCCTCCCAAAGTGCTGGGATTACAGGCTTGAGCCACCGCGCCCGGCCTGCTGTGTTGTCTTCCGTTCAGTCAGTCATTGATAACACATTTTCCATGTGCCAGTCCCCATGCTGGGGATATGGAGACACGTGCCCTCAGGGAACCCAGTCATGGGGATCATGGCACGTGCAGACACATAATCAGCATTGAATATGTGACTCTGACAGCACGACCTCATGTTGAATAGGACCGACAGGCGTGCAAAAGGTGGGCTGACAGCGCCAGAGCAGCCCCGGGGTGGGGTGTGCTCCAGGGTCTCACGGAAGCAGTGACGCAGTCCTGTGGAGAGTAATGAGGCTGGGAACAACATATGGAGGACATTGCGTGCTATGCTGAAAACTTCAGATCGTATCCATCTGCAAAATGTGAAGATAATAATGGAACCTATCTCATAAGAGAATTTGAGGAGGGAATACGTGCAAAGTGCTCACAGCGGTGCCAGGCACACCACGGGTCCTCACTAACGCTTCGCTATTATCATTATTGCTCTCTGAGGTGATGAAGAGCCACAGAAGGCCTTTAAGCAGGAAACTGATATTCACATCTGTATTTTGGAAGGATTATTCTGGCTGTGGGGCTGAGTGGGTCAGAGTGGGGCAAGAGGAAAGAGGCAGGAAGAGGCTGAGCCTCAGTTGGGGTGGCCTGGCCCAGGGCAGTGGCAGCAGGTTGGAGAGAGCTGAGGGGGTGGGGGAGCACCAGAACCTGGTGACTGGCAGGGTGGGGCACGGAGGAATTTTGAGGTTGACTTGTAGGTTCTGGCCTGGCACCGAGAGGTGAGGGTGCCTTTCGCTAAGGTGGAGTCCCAGCAGCAGCACCAGGTTTGGAGGGGAAGCTGGTGAACTCAGCTTTGAAAGGACTGAGGTTGAAGGACTTCCTGGTGGAGGAGTCAAAGAGGCTGCTGGGTACTGCGGGGAGAGCTCTGCGCTGCTGCGGGGGTTATGGGCAGCTCTAGCATATGGTGTAAGAATCAGGTGAGCAAATGAGGTCACCCAGGAAAGGTTGTAGAAAGAGAAGAGGGCCTGGAAGGAACCCTGGAGGAGCTCTGTCCTCCTACCCATGGGAAGGGCAGGGGAGAGAGAGGAAACAGAAGGAGCAGCCAGAAAGGAAGAGAGCGGAGCAGGGAGGGTTCCTGGACTACCTGAGAGGGGCCACCATCCCTTCCATCTGTCCTGGCTCATTTCATGAGTGAATGTAGGCCTTCGGGAGGGACTCTGGGTATTCAGAGTCCTCAGCAGTGTCGGGACTGCCTGAGAGGGGGCCACCACCTGTCCTAGCTCATTTCATTAGCTGAAGGCAGGGCTTCCCCTGCCCCTAACCCAGCTCAGACCACTCTACCAGACAAGGGGATTTGGTACCATGGTCAGAGGAGTCCCCAGCCCATCACTTTTCTGATAAGTCATGTGGCAACCTGTGAGCTCCATGGCTGGCACCAGGAGATAGAGGGCCTGGCTGTGGCCTGTGGAGTGAAGGCAGGATGTGAGCATCACCGGGAAGGCTGGGTCCCCTGCAGAAGAAGCAGGTCAACCTCGGCTCTTACCCTACCCCACCTGCTTTCTCCACTGTCTGCAGTCCATCGACCCTGGACAGCAGTTCACGTGGGAGAATTCAAACCTGGAGGTGAACAAGCCCAAGAACCGCTATGCGAATGTCATCGCCTACGACCACTCTCGAGTCATCCTTACCTCTATTGATGGTGAGTCAAGGGGGTGCCCCTTCCGTCCCCTTGCTCTCCTCCCTTGCTAGCTAGGGCAACATGTCATTCTACAGAGGATGTTCACGAGTCTCAGGGGTGTACTGCGGCATGGTGGGCTGTGCTGGGGACCCTGCAGTAATGCCTTCTCACCTTCTTTCTTACCGCAGGTGTCCCCGGGAGTGACTACATCAATGCCAACTACATCGATGGCTACCGCAAGCAGAATGCCTACATCGCCACACAGGGCCCCCTGCCCGAGACCATGGGCGATTTCTGGAGAATGGTGTGGGAACAGCGCACAGCCACTGTGGTCATGATGACACGGCTGGAGGAGAAGTCCCGGGTGAGGCTGCAGGGCCCTGCTGGGAGGTGGGCGGGAAATGCCCAGCCACAAGGTGATACAGGGCATCGTCTTCTGTGCCGCGTTCTTCTGTGGAGGAAGTCGCTCAAGGGATCCCCAGATGCTATTATGTTTCTGGGGGTATTATGCTCCACAGATACTGGGCTGTTTCTGGGATAGAGCCTGTTCCCCAGATGCTCGTGGGTTCCTTAGGATGCGAATATGTTTCACCAAATGCTGTCATTTTCTGAGAATGTTAATGTGTTCCCCAGTTGCTGGCATGCTCTCGGGGTGTTCACAAGTTCCCCAGATGCTGGAGTGTTCCTGGGGCATTAACACATCTCCTAAGTTAATTAGTGGAAAGAGCTGCTGTTATCTGTTTTTGGACTGCAAAGCATTGACTGGAACGTAAAATTTACAGAGCTTGAAAATGGCACATAAACGTTATGGGTAAATTTGGCAGAAAATGTGCCTGGTGCGATCTGGCCTTGAATAAATAATTTTCCGTTATGGCCCTTATTCCACTAGCTAGGGCAGGGTGGTGACATAGCTTGAGGACCTGATGTGACTTGTGGAGGACAGGGGGCAATGGATCTGAGAGCCCAGGGCTAGGGAGCCTTTGTACCCAGAAAGGCTACAGCCAGGGAGTAGACCAGCCTCCACCCTGCTTCTGCCCATCTGAGCCTGTGGGCTTCCTTCAACCTGCCCTGCTCATCCCCCTGCAGGTAAAATGTGATCAGTACTGGCCCGCCCGTGGCACCGAAACTTATGGCCTTATTCAGGTGACCCTGTTGGACACAGTGGAGCTGGCCACATATACTGTGCGCACCTTCGCACTCCACAAGGTATGGCCCTTCCCCAGTGCTTCTCTCTTACCCAGACATCATGAGGACAGTAGCCTGGCGTGGATGTGGTGTGCTGGGTTGGGGGAAAACCGGAGCCTGGGTGTTGGAGGGTCGGAGGCTCAGGTGTGTGAGTGTGGTGTGATGATCCATGTTACAGGAACAGTGCTAGGAGCTCCTTCAGGCTACTCTCTGTGGCTTCTGAGTCCCATCGGGGAGTGGCGGGTCTGGCCTCAGCGTCAGGTCATTCTGCCCTGAGTCTGGCAGGCAGACTCCTAGTTGCCAGTATGTCCCCACTTTGTCCCCCAGAGTGGCTCCAGTGAGAAGCGTGAGCTGCGTCAGTTCCAGTTCATGGCCTGGCCAGACCATGGAGTTCCTGAGTACCCAACTCCCATCCTGGCCTTCCTGCGACGGGTCAAGGCCTGCAACCCCCTAGACGCAGGGCCCATGGTGGTGCACTGCAGGTGAGAGGGTACAGTGCCACCCAGAGGGGTGGGGTGGGAGGTGGGGGCACCTGTGCCTCAAACTGAGCCTGTGTCCTGCAGTGCGGGCGTGGGCCGCACCGGCTGCTTCATCGTGATCGATGCCATGCTGGAGCGGATGAAGCACGAGAAGACGGTGGACATCTATGGCCACGTGACCTGCATGCGATCACAGAGGAACTACATGGTACAGACGGAGGACCAGTATGTGTTCATCCACGAGGCACTGCTGGAGGCTGCCACGTGCGGCCACACAGAGGTGCCTGCCCGAAACCTCTATGCCCACATCCAGAAGCTGGGCCAAGTGCCTCCAGGGGAGAGTGTGACCGCCATGGAGCTTGAGTTCAAGGTGGGGCTCGCGGCGGGCCTGCTTGGCTCCAGGGCCTAGACTGGGACATGCGGATGACCCCCACCCCCACAGGAAGCCTGGCCTGAGCAACCCCTCTCTCTCAATAGTTGCTGGCCAGCTCCAAGGCCCACACGTCCCGCTTCATCAGCGCCAACCTGCCCTGCAACAAGTTCAAGAACCGGCTGGTGAACATCATGCCCTATGAATTGACGCGTGTGTGTCTGCAGCCCATCCGTGGCGTGGAGGGCTCTGACTACATCAATGCCAGCTTCCTGGATGGTTATAGGTCAGCGTTTGTCACTGCCCCACCATGCCCTACAGGGGGCTAGGCCTGTGCCTGGCTGGTGGGGGTGGGCAGCAGAGTAGGGCCAGCCTAGAAGACCAGAGAGGGCTGGGTAGAGCAGTGAGGACTTCCTGGAGGAGGGGTGATCAGAGCAGGCCCCAAGGGGCTAGGCAGCCTAAGGGGAGACTCTGGGGGCAGCAGCACCTCCAACATGTCCAGTCTTATGTCCGCCCCAGACAGCAGAAGGCCTACATAGCTACACAGGGGCCTCTGGCAGAGAGCACCGAGGACTTCTGGCGCATGCTATGGGAGCACAATTCCACCATCATCGTCATGCTGACCAAGCTTCGGGAGATGGGAAGGGTGAGCCCACCCTTTCCCCCAGGGCCCCTGCCATACCTGGGAGAACACCAGCCACCCTCGGGGGAGCTGCCACCTATGTTACTGTCTCCTTTCACACACACCCCAGCTGCTGCGTCAGCGTAGCCTCAGGCCCCCGTTATTACCACCTGAGGCATTTGTCCCAGAATCCTGTGAAGCCTGGCACCCCTCCCCCATTCCTTCTCACCTGATCACGGAGGCCCGGCCGTCTGTCCACAGGAAAAATGCCACCAGTACTGGCCAGCAGAGCGCTCTGCTCGCTACCAGTACTTTGTTGTTGACCCAATGGCTGAGTACAACATGCCCCAGTATATCCTGCGTGAGTTCAAGGTCACGGATGCCCGGGTGAGTGAGTGCGCTGAGCGTCCGTAACGCTGCCTGTCCATGTGTGGGGCGGGTGGCTGCCGTAGCTCAAGCTTCAGGAATCTGAGGCAGGGGGTGGGTATTAGGGTGTGAGCACATCTCCCCCAGTGGCCATGGGTGCAGTGACACAGATGCATGCCTGTGTCATGGTACTACCCTGGTCTGGTCCAGAGGGCTGGCAGTCTAAGGCACAAATCCTAATCATGTCCCCCACCCACCTTTCCCAGGATGGGCAGTCAAGGACAATCCGGCAGTTCCAGTTCACAGACTGGCCAGAGCAGGGCGTGCCCAAGACAGGCGAGGGCTTCATTGACTTCATCGGGCAGGTGCACAAGACCAAGGAGCAGTTTGGACAGGATGGGCCTATCACGGTGCACTGCAGGTGGGACTGGCCCCGTGGAGGGCTGGGGCGGGTGGGCCCGAAGGCTGCGTGAGGCAAGCAGGACTTCTGACCCACCTGTGTTTCTGAGCAGTGCTGGCGTGGGCCGCACCGGGGTGTTCATCACTCTGAGCATTGTCCTGGAGCGCATGCGCTACGAGGGCGTGGTCGACATGTTTCAGACCGTGAAGACCCTGCGTACACAGCGTCCTGCCATGGTGCAGACAGAGGTAAAGCAGACCAGCCTGCAGGGCCCGGGCCTTGGCAGCAGCCCTGCTGGGAACCCTAGGCTTCAGCTGCAGTTTGTGCACACAGGCATGTGCGATCGTGCTGCCAACCTTTAACATGGCCTGCAATAGGCATGGTGGTGTGTGCTTATGGTCCTACCTACTTGGGAGGTCGAGGTGGGAGGATCACTTGAGGTCAGAAGTTCGAGGCTGCAGTGAGCTGTGATTATGCCACGGCACTCCAGCCTGGGTGACAGAGCAAGACCCTGTTGCTGAAAACAAAAAACAAAAATGCTGCAACATTGCCTGTGCTGCCTGGGGGCTCAGGGATGAGTAAGATGTGTTCTTTCATTCAGCAGCTCTCTGCTAGCCCCAGTGGTGTGCCTGGCTCTGGGCAGGGTTGCACATAGCAGTCCTTACGGGGTGCCCAGTCAGGAGCAGAGAAACATGATTGGGATGGCAGATGGAAGGCAGGTAGATGTGGGGGCCTGGGAGAGTGACAGGAGAGAAATGAGCCTTCAGAGGCTCTTTCAGGCTCCCCCGCACACTGCCTGACGTAGCTGCCAGGGCCCAGCACCTGTTCTTGGCCAGCAGAGGCTGACTCCATGGCCCATGGCTGCAGTGTTGAGTGTCAGCTGTGTGGTGGGGGTGCCCACTGGCGCGACCCACACTGACCAAGCCCCTGTCCTGGCAGGACCAGTACCAGCTGTGCTACCGTGCGGCCCTGGAGTACCTCGGCAGCTTTGACCACTATGCAACGTAACTACCGCTCCCCTCTCCTCCGCCACCCCCGCCGTGGGGCTCCGGAGGGGACCCAGCTCCTCTGAGCCATACCGACCATCGTCCAGCCCTCCCACGCAGATGCTGTCACTGGCAGAGCGCAGCCCACGGGGATCACAGCGTTTCAGGAACGCTGCCACACCAATCAGAGAGCCTAGAACATCCCTGGGCAAGTGGGTGGCCCGGCAGGCAGGCACTGTGGCCCTTCTGTCCACCAGGCCCACCTGGAGCCCACTTCAAGCTCTCTGTTGCGCTGCTGCGTTTCTCATGCTTCTTCTCATGGGGTGGGGTTGGGGCAAAGCCTCCTTTTTAATACATTAAGTGGGGTAGACTGAGGGATTCTAGCCTCTTCCCTCTGATTTTTCCTTCTGCGAATCCATATCTGCAAAGTGGGGCACTGTAGGGGTTGGGGTTTATTTTGTTAATATTTTGAGTTCACTTTGGATCCTTATTTTGTATGACTTCTGCTGAAGGACAGAACATTGCCTTCCCCATGTAGAGCTGGGACCGCCAGCCTAAGCGGAGGCTCAGCTGTGGGCTGGGAGGTGGCGCTGATCCGGCTGCTCCTCCAGCCCTGCAGACGAGATCCTGTTTCAGCTAAATGCAGGGAAACTCAATTTTTTTTTTAAGTTTTGTTTTCCCTTAAAAGCCTTTTTTTAGGCCACATCGACAGTGGTGGGCGAGGAGAAGATAGGGAACACTCATCCCTGGTCGTCTGTCCCAGTGTGTGTTTAACATTCACAGCCCAGAACCACAGACGTGTCTGGGAGAGCCTGGCAAGGCATTCCTCATCACCATCGTGTTTGCAAAGGTTAAAACAAAAACAAAAAACCACAAAAATAAAAAACAAAAAAAACCAAAAAACCCAAGAAAAAATAAAAAGAGAATCAGCCCTTGGCTTCTGCTTCATACCCTCAAGAGGGGAAGCAACTCCATGTGCCTGGGGTTCCCAAGGGAGCTGCTGGCTGACCTGGGCCCGCAGAGCCTGGCTTTGGTCCCCAGCATTGCAGTATGGCGTGGTGTTTGTAGGCTGTAGGGTCTGGCTGTGTGGCCAAGGTGAATAGCACAGGTCAGGGTGTGTGCCACACCACATGCACCTCAGGGCCAAGCAGGGGGCGTGGCTGGCCTTTCAGGTCCAGGCCAGTGGGCCTGGTAGCACATGTCTGTCCTCAAGAGCAGGGGCCAGATGATTTTCCTCCCTGGTTTGCAGCTGTTTTCAAAGCCCCCGCGTATCGCTCTTTTCCACTCCAAGATGCCCTCCTAAACCAATGTGGCAAGACTACTGGACTTCTGTCAATGGTCCTCCAATCAGTCCTTATTATCCCAGCTTGCTGAGGGGCAGGGAGAGGGCCTCTTCCTCTGGGCAGCGCTATCTAGATAGGTAAGTGGGGGCGGGGAAGGGTGCATAGCTGTTTTAGCTGAGGGACGTGGTGCCGACGTCCCCAAACCTAGCTAGGCTAAGTCAAGATCAACATTCCAGGGTTGGTAATGTTGGATGATGAAACATTCATTTTTACCTTGTGGATGCTAGTGCTGTAGAGTTCACTGTTGTACACAGTCTGTTTTCTATTTGTTAAGAAAAAACTACAGCATCATTGCATAATTCTTGATGGTAATAAATTTGAATAATCAGATTTCTTACAAACCAGGCCTCTGTCTCAGCTGTTTCTGGAACCAGAGAGTCTGGGCCAAATCAGTAGCTAGGATGGGTTCTGGAGATTCCCTGCTCCTGAGGAGACGGGGAGGGTATCCTAAGTATTTGTGCCAGAGTAGGCTCCTGGCATGGCTTCCCACTTTGAGAAAGGAGTGGTTATAAACCCTGAAGACCAGGCCACCAAGAGCCAGCCAGGCCGGAGCCACCAGTGCATGTGAGGAGCACCCCAGGCCAGGGAGCATACCTTTTGCCTCTCTTTCCCTTTAAGACTCCGTGGGTCGCACTGTGGGGGCACTGGGACTGCTCCTCTCCCACTACCTTGGAGGAGAGGGATGGCCCTGTGGCAGTAGAGACTGACTGCATGGAAATTGGTCAGTGAGGTGTGTAATTATTGCAATGTGGATAACGGACACAAGAAACACAGTGTGTCCACCTGGCCCGTGGATGCAGCTGCATCGCCCACTGAGTTGTGCACCTGCTCCACTGGTGAGCAGACGAGTCCTACCAGGTTGTCAAATTGTGGAACTTCTAGGGATACAGATGAAGGAGACCCAGAACAAGGTGCGAAGAGAAATGGCATAAGTCAGCAATGACTACACCAAGGCAGCACCTGACCGGGGGAAGGCTTCCTGGAGGAGGTGGCATTCAGAATGTTTCGTAGAATGAGTAGCAGTTTTTTTGTTTGTTTTTGAAATGGAGTCTCACTCTGTCGTGAGCCTGAAGTGCAGTGGCATAATCTCAGCTCACTGCAGCCTCTGTCTGCCAGGTTCAAGCAATTCTCCTGCCTCACCCTCCTGAGTAGCTGGAGTTACAGGTGCCCACCACCATGCCCAGGTAATTTTTGTATTTTTAGTAGAGATGGGAGTTCACCATGTTGGCCAGGCTGGTCTTGAACCCCTGACCTCAGGTGATCCACCCACCTCGGTCTCCCAAAGTGCTGGGTTACAGGCATGAGCCACCGTGCCAAGCCAAGTAGCAGTTAGTTTTTAAAGGAAGGGAAAGGTTTTCCAATGGAACATGTACAAAGGCTTGGAAGCTTGTAACAGACCAACTTTGCGAGAAACTCCAGGAAGAGCGTTAAGACTGGAGTAGAGACATGGCTGGGAAGGTGGGCCGGATGGAGCCAGATCGTGCAGCTGAGGGGATTGAAGTGATTGTCAGAGGGATGCAGGTATCCCTGGCAGGTGCAGTGCTTCTGTTCTTAACACCCTGGGCCGCCTCCACTGAGTCCCTCACCGCGTTCTATTATTGGCAGCCATCTCCTTGGGGGCTGTGAGTGACTGAAGCCTGGCACCAAGTCTCTTCAGGGTATCCTCAGCACCTAGTTCAGTGCCTGGCATATTTCTATTCAGAAAAAAGGCACCATCATTACATGATTATTGATGGTAGAAAATTTGATTAACTTTGCTAATAACAAGCCATTGAACATTTTCAAGTAAGGGATAAATACCAGGTGTTCACATGAGGAAGACCAGCAGTCAGGACTGCCCCAGGCAGGCTCTGCGCTGAGGGCATGATGGGCCTGCTTGCCAGTCCTTGGGAGCAGCCGGCAGAATGATCCTCCTCTCTCCACTCAGATGAGGAAACAGGCTTATGTGGAATCACTCGTCAGATACCACAGGGCAGGTAAGTGCCAGAGCTGGGACCCGTGTTTGCTGTCTGCTCCAGAGTCCCTGCCCTTTCCATTGCCAGTGTCGGCCTTCCCTCTCCTCCTCTTCCCTCCCTCCTCACTACCCCCTGCAAACCTGCTCCTCCTCCAGGGACCCCATTGCAATGCTTGGCACCCCACGCACCCAGTATTCCAGGCAGGCATCGCTTGTGTGCTCACCCCCACTTCCACTCATCATCACACTGTGCCTGCTTGACCTCCACGCCTGTTGTCTGCATCTCCACAGCCAAATCCCAGGCCGCTTTCCCTCTCGCCTGGACTGCCGCTGTGCTTCCTACGTGGCAGTCTGCCCCAGCACTGCCTGGGCCAACCCGTTCTCAGCACAGCAGCCAGAGTGATTCTGCCTTGCAGGGCAGACATGACCAAGTCACTGTCCTGAGGAGACCCTGGCAGGCCCTCACGGTCCCCATGGTTTTCCATGCTCTGCAGAACCTGACCTATGTGACCTTATCTTCCTTCACCCCTCACGCCCCCTGCCCTCCAGCCGTCACAAAGTCAATTCTTTAAGTGTCGTGCCTGCCTCACCTTTTTTGGTTTTGTTTTGTTTTGTTTTAAGATAAAGAGTCTCACTCTGTCACCCAGTCTGGAGTGCAGTAGTGCGATCTCAGCTCATTGCAACCTCTGCCTCCTGGGTTCAAGTGATTCTCCTGCCTCAGTCTCCCAAGTAGCTGGGATTACAGGCATGGGCTACCATGCCTGGCTCATTTTTGTATCTTTAGTAGAGATGGGGTTTCACCATGTTGGTCAGGCAGGTCTTGAAATCCTGACCTCAGGTGATCCGCCCGCCCCGGCCTCCCAAAGTGCTGGGATTACAGGCGTGAGCCACTGTGCCTGGCCCTGCCTCACCATTCTCTCTCAGCTCCAGACCTTCCCACAAGCTGTTCTTCTGGAACATTCTCCCCCACTTCCGCCTGGCTAACCCCTCATTGTTTAGCCCTCCCCTGAAAATATTTCTTCAGAAGCCATTCTTAACTGTCCTAAATGAGGCTAGGTGACTGCTATGCAAGTTATTTGAAATATGATATTTCATGTAATTCTCAACAATGTATGAAACCCATTTTATCGATGAGAAAATTTGGCCTCATCCACTCCTTCAGCAAATACTTAATGAGCATTTGCTGTGTGGTAGTCATTATCCCAAGTGCTTGGAATACATCAGTGAATGGAACAGACTTTGCCTTTGTGGCATTCATCCTCTAGTATCAGGAAGCAGATGATACATACAAGAAATAAACCAATGTGTTTATAGTTTGTTAAAACGTGGTAAGCCTAATTAGTGGGGGGAGTACAATAAGAAGGATCGAGGGCCAGGCACGGTGGCTCACGCCTGTAATCCCAGTACTGTGGGAGGCCAAGGTGGGCGGATCACCTGAGGCCAGGTGTTCGAGACCAGCCTGGACAACAGGGTGAAACCTTGTCTCTACTAAAAAATACAAAAACTAGCTGAACGTGGTGGCGCACGCCTGTAATCCCAACTACTCAGGAGGCAGAGGCTGCAGTGAGCTGAAATCACACCACTGCACTCCAGCGTGGGTGACAGAGCAAGACTGTCAAAAAAAAAAAAAAGGGATTGGGCATGTGAGGGAAGGTTTGATTGATTGATTTAGGGTGGCCAGGGGACACATCATTGAAAAGATGAGACTTGAGGAAAGACTTGAATCTGGTGAGGAGTTTTGCATACGTATCTTCAAGATGAGCCTCCAGGCAGAGGGAGCAGCTACAGCAAAGGCCCTGGGTGGGAATGTGCCTGGTGGATGGGGGTGCAAGAAGGTAGCAAGGGATGAGGTTAGAGAGGAAGTGGGGCCAGCTCCTTGACCATTGAGAAGACTGCAGAAATCCAGTGGTGGAGAGAAGTGACCAGATTGTGGTTTGTGGTTATATCTTAAGGCAGACCTGATAGAATTTGCTGATGAACTCGATGAGAGAGAGGAGTCAAGGTTGACCCCACAGTTCTGGCCTGAGCAGCTGGGAGGATACAGTTACCATTTGTTGAGCTGGGGAAGGTTGGACCAAAGAGTTAAGCACTCTACTCAAGGGTCCCAACTGGAATTTGGTGGAGTTGGTATCCCTCCCAGCTGTGGTTAACTCCAGGGCTCTTCTCACACTGCTACCTGCCTAAAGCTAGAAATCATCAGATGCATTAAGAAAAAAGTATTTGGGGCCGGGTGCGGTGGCTCAAGCCTGTAATCCCAGCACTTTGGGAGGCCGAGACGGGCAGATCACCAGGTCAGGAGATTGAGACCATCCTGGCTAACACGGTGAAACCCCGTCTCTACTAAAAAATACAAAAAAAAAAACTAGCCGGGCGAGGTGGCGGGC
>NW_012111586.1:1603506-1607515 GCF_000951035.1 Colobus angolensis palliatus
AAACCCCCGTCTCTACTAAAAAATACAAAAATTAGCCAGGCACAATGGTGGGCACCTGTAATCCCAGCTACTCGGGAGGCTGAGGCAGGAGAATTGCTTGAACCTGGGCAGGTGGAGTCTGCAGTGAGCTGAGATCACACCACTGTACTCTAGCCTGGGCAACAGAGCAAGACTCCATCTCAAAAAAAATAAATAAATAAAAATAAATAAATAAATAAAATAAAATAAAATAAAAGATCAGCTTTTCTTCCTTCTCTCCCCAACTCTAGTTTCATTCCCTGCAATTCCTGATTTTAATTCTTCCAGTGGCAGCCATCACATGCCTTTAGTAGCTGGTGCGTATTGTCTCCTTGGCTATAAAATGTATGGAATTTAGTCAACTCACATGATCTCTACCCCTACCTCCTGATTTTGTTAGATATGTTATTACTTTTAATTCTTCTAGAGTTCGTTTCATGACTTTAAACACTATATTTATTTATTTATTTATTTATTTTTGAGACAGAGTTTTGCTCTTGTCGCCCAGGCGGGAGTGCAATGTCACGATCTTGGCTCACTGCAACCTCCGCCTCCTGGGTTCAAGCGATTCTCCTGCCCCAGTCTCCCTAAGTAGCTGGGATTACAGGCATGCACCATCATGGCCAGCTAATTTTGTATTTTTAATAGAGAGGGTTTCTCCATGTAGGTCAGGCTGGTCTCCAACTCCCAACCTCAGGTGATCCGCCCACCTCAGCCTCCCAAATGCTGGTATTATAGGCGTGAGCCACCATGCCTGGCTAAACACTATATTTAAACACCTGTTTCTTGATTTATCACCTGTTGGCAGTATCTATTGATTACCCTCTGTGAAGAATGAGAAAATTAGCTCACTTTCCTTGATTCTCCCTTCTCCCTCCTCCAACTACCATTTTTTGTTATTTCACATTGTCAAGGTTTCTAATACTTTCTGTTTTGTTAATATAATTAGGTCTTTCATTCTAAAAATTGAAAACCAATAAATAGCATTTTAATTGTATGTTTATGAAAAATCATTCAAACATCAATTTCAAACAAACTTTAAACAATTTCAAACTTTTACTTTTTTCTCTGTGTTCTTCACTTCTGGATCATATTCAGCTGCCACCACCGCTTGTACCACATGAGTCTTTCATGGATTCTTTTTCACGCTGGTAGAGTACTCCCCCTCACATAATTTTTTCACAGAGCATTATAAACTTTCTTGCATGTCTGAAAATATCTTTTACATTCACACTCCATTTTAACTTTGGTCTGGGCTTCCTTATACAAGATAATTTTCCTCAGAAACTTGTGAAGACATTGTTCTTAGTTTGTATTAAGCAGTTGTTGGAGGAGGAAGGCTATCCAGCAACAAATTACCCTGTTTGTTTTTCCCATGACCCACGTTGATTTTTTTTTTTCTTTTTTTTGACGGAGTCTCACTCTGTTGCCCAGGCTGGAGTGCAGTGGTGCAATCTTGGCTCACCGCAATCTCCGCCTCCCGGGATCAAGCAGTTCTTCTGCCACAGCCTCCTTAGTAGCTGGGACTACAGGACGTGCCACCATGCCCGGCTCTTTTTTGTATTTTTAGCAGAGACGGAGTTTCGCTATATTGGCCAAGCTGGTCTTGAACTCCTGACCTCATGATCCACCGACCTCAGCCTCCCAAAGTGCTGGGATTACAGGCATGAGCCACCACACCCAGCCTGTTTTTTTTTTTTTTTTTTTTTTCCGAGATGGAGTCTCACTCTGTCGCCCAGGCTGGAGTGCAGTGATGCAATGTCAGCTCACTGCAACCTCCACCTCCCAGGTTCAAGTGATTCTCCCACCTTAGCCTCCAGAGTAGCTGGGATTACAGACACCCACCACCACACCCGGCTACTTTTTGTATTACAAATTATTATATGTACAGAGTCTACTTCTGGGCCATGAGTCTGTTTCGTTCATCTGTCTGTTCAGTCTAAGATGAACTACTTATTTAGCTTTGGTGGCTTTATTACCTGACACAAGTAATTTTTATTTTTTCAAAACTAATAAGTGCCATTCCCCTATTTTTCTTCCAAATGGACATTAGATTACTTTTTTAAAATTCCCCTCCCTCAGTTTTTATTGCGGATTTTTATTTTACTCAAGAAAGTTGACAGTAACATTTCTGAAGCATGTATGTGTTAACATAAAACAGAAAAGCAGGTTGGAGTCTAAATGAAGCTTAAAATTTCTGATGAAAAGAAAGCTGTATTCCTCCAGCCCTGCTCAAAGAGAGAAAGCGCTCTCTGACTTATGCAACCATCCCAGGTTCTAGAGTGAGAGCTGTGATGTAATTCAAGGATACTTGGGACCTGTCCATGGTCCCCCAGTAAGGGCAGGCTGTCACTTTTGACACTTGATGCCCTTGTCCCTGCTGGTCTGTCTAACCTTCCACACGTGGTCCATCTCTCTTTTTCACTCCAGCCTTATGTAAATACTTGTGGTTTCCTAAGCACACGGTGTTAAACATTTATAACAATCGAAGGGTTAAATTACCCTAATAGATAAGCTTTCTTTCAAATCAGTAAGAGCAAAAGTAAACACCCTAATAGAAAATGGACACAAATAGGCCATTTCAAAAGGAGATAGGCAAATTCCAGTAAAAATACAAAAGCTATTATCCTCACTACTAATAAAAGAAGTACACACCAAAACAAGAATGAGGTACCGTGGACCCTCTGTATACATGGGTTCTGCATCCATGGATTCAACCAACCTCAGATCATAATTATTCAGAAGAGGCTGGGCGCAATGGCTCACACCTGTAATCCCAGCACATTCAGAGGCCAAGGTGGGTGGATCACTTGAGGTCAGGAGTTCAAGACCAGCCTGGCTAACAACATAAAAATTCATTGGTTGTGGTGGCACACACCTGTAATCCCAGCTACCCGGGGGCTGAGGCATGAGAATCGCTTGAACCCCGGAGGTGGAGGTTGCAGTGAGCCAAGATCGCGCCACTGCACTCCAGCATGGGTGACAGAGCAAGACTCCATCTCAAAAAAATACATATGTGTGTGTATAGGTATGTATGCATGTATGTGTATATATATGTGTATATGTATATGTGTGTATTAGGGAAAAAACTTTCATCTGCACTGAACATGCACAGACCTTTTTTCTTGTTAGTATTCCCTAAACAATATA
This sequence comes from Colobus angolensis palliatus, assembly GCF_000951035.1. NCBI lineage: Eukaryota > Metazoa > Chordata > Mammalia > Primates > Cercopithecidae > Colobus > Colobus angolensis. Next base: position 1,606,675 of record NW_012111586.1, read on the forward strand.
GTGTAATAACTATTTTACATAGCACTTACAATGTATTAGATATTATAAGTAATATAGAGATGATTTAAAGTATAAGGATAAGCAGAGGTTATATGCAAGTACTACACCATTTTATGTTGGAGACTTGAACATGGGCAAATGTTGGTATCTGTGGGAGGTCCTGGAAGCAATCCCCCATGGATACTGAGGAACAACTGTTCAACTGTTTGACTGTCAAATTGGCAAGAGTTATGTGTCAATATTGATGCAGGGAATTAGGCACTTATAAATTACTAGTGGGAATATAAACTGGTTCTACGTTTTTGGAGGAGAATTTGCAATATCTATCAAAACTCTTAAATTATGCTTTAATTTGACCCAGCAATACATGTTTAGGAATTTATATAAAGAAAACAATTGGACACATAATTTAAAAATCTGTGGGGAAAAATTCACTACATCATCATTCATAATACTGAAAAATTGAACATATACACACACACATATAGGCTACCACCTTGCTGAAGTGAATCCAAAGACCATTAGTGTCGGCATCACCTGGGAGCTTTCGAGAAATGTAGAATCTAGGCCAGGCACAGTGGCTCACGCCTAATCCCAGCACTTTGGAAGGCTGAGGCGGGTGGATCACTTGAGGTCAGGAGTTCGAGACCAGTCTGGCCAATATGGTGAAACCCCATCTACTAAAAATACAAAAAATTAGCCAGTCGTGGTGGCGGGCACCTGTAATCCCAGCTGTTCGGGAGGCTGAGGCAGGAGAATCGCTTGAACCAAGGAGGCGGAGGTTTCAGTGAGCCGAGATTGTGCCACTGCACTCCAGCCTAGGTGACAGAGCAAGACTCCA
>NW_012111586.1:1615863-1621603 GCF_000951035.1 Colobus angolensis palliatus
GAGATCACACTGTTGCACTTCAGCCTGGGCAACAGCAAAAACTCTGTCTCAAAAAAAAAAAAAAAAAAATGCTGAGGCAGAAGGATTCCTTGAGGCCTTGAGTTTGAGCATTTAGTGTCCCATGATCTTGCCTGTGAATAGCCATCCCACTCCATCCTGGGCAACATATCAAGACCTCATCCCTAAAATAAATAAATAAGGGTTACCCAGTCTTGAGCTGGAGGGAGGTTTTTAGCCCCAGAACTGGGATACTCCTCAGTCTTCCCGAAAGACCTTGTGTCCCAGGTGCTTTTTCAGGGTTTGCCCTTTCCAGCCTCCCACCTCTGTCAGATTTTCAGAGGATTCTCTGTAATTACCCCCACCTGAGCTCCTATGTGGTCCTAAAGATTTAAATCCAATAAACATGATGTATACCTATTATGTTCTGTAATAATACCTGCTAGAATTATTAAGCACTTAAATATGACAAGCATTTTGCCTGCATTGTTAAAATTCAGTTCCTCGGCCGGGCGCGGTGGCTCAAGCCTGTAATCCCAGCACTTTGGGAGACCGAGATAGGCGGATCACAAGGTCAGGAGATCGAGACCATCCTGGGTAACACGGTGAAACCCCGTCTCTACTAAAAAATACAAAAAAAAAAAAAAACTAGCAGGGCGAGGTGACGGGCGCCTGTGGTCCCAGCTACTCAGGAGGCTGAGGCAGGAGAATGGTGTGAACCCAGGAGGCGGAGCTTGCAGTGAGCAGAGATCCGGCCACTGCACTCCAGCCTGGGTGACAGAGCGAGACTCCGTCTCAAAAAAAAAAAAAAAAAAGAAATTCAGTTCCTCCAAAAACCCTGTATAGTAGCTTGTATTACGATCTCCTTTTGCAATGGAAGACAGGTTCTCAGAGGTCAATCAATTCATTCTAAGTCATACAGCTAGGAAGAGAGCAGAACCCAGATTTGAGCCTGGTTCTGTGAGTCCAGAGCCTGAATGCTTAACTACTGTACAAACTACAACCCACCTAGCTTCATTTGTCCATTCTTTCCACAAATCATATTCCAGTGATATTTATTGAGCACTTACTGTGAACTAAGCGTTATCCAAGGTACTGAGATTCAATGGTGAAATAATAGAGTCCCTACCCCCTTTTTTTTTTTTTTTTGAGACAGGGTCTCACTCTGTCACCCAGGCTGGCGTGCAGTGGTGCGATCTGGGCTCACTGCAACCTCTTGCTTCCCAGGTTCAAGTGATTCTCATGTCAGCTTCCTGAGTAGCTGGGATTACAGGCATGTGCCACCATGCCTGGCTAATTTTGTATTTTTAGTAGAGATGGGGTTTCGCCATGTTGGCCAGCCTGGTTTTGAACTCCAGACCTCAAGTGATCTGCTTGCCTCGGCCTCCCAAAGTGCTGGGATTACAGGCATGAGCCACCGTGCCCAGCCCAAAGTACCCTTAGAAACCTTAATCTGGCAGGAAGACAGACATCATTCAAAGAAATCTTACACACACACACACAATCAAAAGCTCAGATGCTTTGCAGGAAACGTGCAGAATGCATGGAGAGCCCCTTTCTCACAGAAGCCTCTGACTCCCCACACTAGTCCAGGTCCCACAGTATGGGACAGCAGGACCCAGACAAGTGTGAGGAATCAGAGGCTTCTGCAAGGAAGAGGCTCAACAGGGTGTGAAGATCCTGAGGCACGAGGGAACAGCTCTTTCAAGGGGTGTTTTAGAAAAACAGAATGAAGGCCAGCATGGCTGCAGCCCAGAGAGAACGAGGGGAGAGCAGTGCAGGAGGGGATGCAGAATGGGCAGGGGCTCTCGCAGACGTGAGCAAGGCACTTTGGATTCAGGATAGGGGTGCAGAAAGCTTTTAAGGGGTCTTAATAAGGTAGTGAGTTCATTGGATTTGCTTTTCTTCGTCTTTGAGACAGGGTCTCACTCTGTCGCCCAGGCCTGAGTGCAGTGGCGCAGTCACGCCTCACTGCAGTCTTGACCCCCCAAGTTCAAGCCATCCTAACACCTCAACCTCCCAAGTAGCTGGGACTACAGGTGCACACCACCATACCTGGCTAATTTTTAATTTTTTTTGTAGAGACAGGGTCTCACTATGTTGCCCAGGCTGGGGACTTACTTTTTTGACAGATCACTGTGGCACCTATTTGGAGAACAGATTGGAAGGGGCAGGAGCAGAAGCAGGGAGTCTAGTCAGGATGCTGTTGTGGTGTTCCAGGTGGAGGGTGATGGCTGCTTGAAGTATAGTGATAGTGATGGGGAGGCAATAGAAGGATTCAGGATATAGTTTTGAAAGTAAGACTAATAGGATTGGATGTGGGCTGCTAAAAGGATCGAGAATGACTGAGCACCTGAGTGAATACTGGTGCCTTTATTGAGGTGGGGAACACTGACAGCAGAGTAGACTTAGGGGAGAACCAAGAGTTTACTTTTTTTTTTTTTTTTTTTTTTGAGACAGAGTCGCCCTCTGTTGCCCAGGCTGCAGTGCAGTGGCGCAGTCTTGGCTCACTGCAACCTCCACCTCCCGGGCTCAAGCAATTCTCCTGCCTCAGCTTCCCAACTAGCTGGGACTACAGGCGCAAGCCACCATGTCTGGCTAATGTTTTGTATTTTAGTAGAGATGGGGTTTCACTGTGTTGCCGAGGCTGGTAGCGAACTCCTGAGCTCAGGCAGTCTGCCTACCTTGGCCTCCCAAAGTGCTGGGATTACAGGCCTGAGCCACCGCGCCCGGCCAAGAGTTTACTGTTGTTGAGTTGAAGTACCTGTAATTGTCCCAAATAGAGGGATGGAGTTGTTATCTCTGTATTTCCAGAGTCAGCACAAAATAGGTGCTTAGTAAAAAGTATTGAAATAAAAGAATGCACGAGTAGGTAAAATTTAAGCCAAGTCTTAAAGAATGGATGGCATTTGTCCTTGAGAAGAAGTTATTTTAGTGCCTGAGATTAAAAAAGCAAACAAACAAATAGAACACAGGGTGGAAGCAAAGGATAAAGGAATGAGTGCAAGGTAGACATGGGCCATGGGGCACCTTGTTCCTGCTCCCCAAGGCTTTCTGCTTTTATTTTTTTGAGTTAGAGCCTTACTCTGTCGCCCAGGCTGGAGTGCAGTGGTGCGATCTCGGCTCACTGCAACCTCCGCCTCCCGGATTCAAGTGATTCTCCTGCCTCAGCCTCCCGAGTAGCTGGTATTATAAGCATGTGCCACCACGCCTGGCTCATTTTTTTTGTATTTTTAGTAGAGATGAGGTTTCGTCATGTTCGAGGCTGGTCTCAAACTCCTAACCTCAGATGATCCGCCCCCGCCGCGGCCGCCCAAAGTGCTGGGATTACAGGTGTGAGCCACCCCACCAGGCCATCCCCAAAGCTCTTTGTGTCTTTGCCTGTAACAGCAAACCATCCTCTGCAGAGTAGACAGAACACATCAGCTAGGAAAGAAAACGATGTCTGTGTTAAACATTGGAACTCAGTGTATTTGTGGGTATGTGTGTGTCTGCCTCGAAGCTTTTTTTTTTTTTTGGATGCAGTCTTGCTCTTTTGCCCAGGCTGGAGTGCAGTGGCACGATCTCAACTCACTGCAACCTCCGCCTCCTGGGTTCAAGCGATTCTCCTGCTTCAGCCTCCCAAGTAGCTGGGATTATAGACATGCAGCACCATGCCTAGCTAATTATTGTATTTTTAGTAAAGACGGGGTTTCACCATGTTGGCCAGGCTGGTCTCGAACCACTGACTTCAGGTGATCTGCCCTCCTCAGCCTCCCAAAGTTCTGGGATTACAGGCATGAGCCATCATGCCTGGCCCACTAAGCATTTTTATATTTGTATTTCTATATTTCATAGGCTAGAGGGCCCTGGTATTGCCAACTTACCTTGTCTTCAAGGCTGAATTAAGGCTGAATTTTCTTTCTTATTTACATGGACTAAACTGGCTGCAGAAGCCTGCTCCCCAGGGAACCAGGCTGACCAGGTCAGAGTGTGTCTGTGTTCCTGGTGCTTACTCTCGTGGCTTCTTATCCGGGCGGCTCCTGTCAGGCTCTTTGTCCAGAGCTTCCCGAAGTACAAGAGAAGATTGTTTACCTTCTTTCAGCTACTGGTGCCCACTGGCAAGGGCTGAATGTAAATGACCCAGAGGTGAAGGCTGAAGGCATCAGTAGTCTACAAACATAGTCCTTGTTCGTTTATTCACTCAGTTTCAGTTTATCATTCATTCTTTCTTTTTCTTTTTCTTTTTTTTTTTTTTTCTGAGGCAGGACTTTGCTCTGTTGCCGAGGCTGGAGTGCAATGGAGTGCAATCTTGGCTCACTGCAACCTCCACCTCCCAGAGCTCAAGTGATCCTCTCACCTCAGCCTCCCAGGTGGCTGGGACCATGGGCGCACACCACCATCTGACTGATTTTTGTATTTTTTGTAGAGACAGGGTTTTGCCATGTTACCCAAGACAGGCTGGTCTTGAACTCCTGGGCTCAAGCAATTCACCTGCCTTAGGCTCCCAAAGTGCTGGGATTACAGGTGTGACCCACCACGCCCAGCCCATTATTTTATTGCACATACATCCTCAGGCTGACTGCTCATTTCAAATTACTTAACCTCCCTGCACTCTAGTTTCCTTAGCTTTAAAATGGGACAGTAATAATGCCACCTTCTAAAGTTCACTGCATGGATGAAATTAAGGAATATCATTCATTGACTTAACAAATATTTAATGAGCACATACAAGGAGCCAGGGCTGCTCCAAGGGCTGGGGATAGTGGTGAACAAAACAAAGGTCTCTGTCCTCCTGGAGCAGACATTCTAATGGAGAGAACTAAACAATAGAAAAGTAAAGGATATACTGGTGGTCAGGGAAGGCTTCACTGAGGTGGTGACATTTCAGTGAGGCCCTGAAAGGTGAGGGAGCAAGCCATTCAGACCTGAGGGGAAATAGGGTCCTGGAAGAGTGAGCAGAGAGCGGGTGGGGGATGATTGTCTGTAGGCTGTTAAAAGGATTTGGCTTTTCGGCTGGGAGTGGTGGCTCAGGCCTGTAATCGCAGCACTTTGGGAGGCCGAAGGGGGTGGATCACCTGAGGCCAGGAGTTAAAGACCAGCCTGGCCAACATGGTGAAACCCTAAAATACAAAAAATTAGCCGGGCATGCTGGCATGCGTCTATAATCCCAGCTACTTGGGAGACTGAGGCAAGAGAAATTGCTTGAACCTGGGAGGTGGGGGTTGCAGTGAGCCGAGATTGCGCCATTGCACTTGAGCTTGGGCGAAGAAGTGTGACTCCGTCTAAAAAAAAAAAAATTAGCCACGTGTAGGGGTGCACACCTGTAATCCCAGCTACTCGGGAGGCTGAGGCAGGAGAACTGCTTGAACCCAGGAGGCAGAGGCTGCAGTGAGCCACACCACTGCACTCCAGCCTGGGTAACAGCTTGGGTGTCTCAAACAAAAAGAAAAAAAGGATTTGGCTTTTCTTCAAAATGAGATGAGAAGTCACGTGATGGTTGTAAGAAGAGGAGTAACATGATGTAGCTTCTAGTATTAAAGAATCACTCTGACCGGGCGCGGTGGCTCATGCCTGTAATCCCAATACTTTGGGAGGCTGAGGTGGGCGGATCAAAATGTCAAGAGATCCAGACCATCCTGGCCAACATGGTGATACCTCATCTCTACTAAAAATGCAAAAATTAGCTGGGCATGGTGGCATGTGCCTGTAGTCCTAGCTACTCGGGGGGCTGAGGCAGGAGAATCGCTTGAACCAAGGAGGC
>NW_012111586.1:1622968-1627298 GCF_000951035.1 Colobus angolensis palliatus
ATCAGTCTGCTGTGTTGAGGAGACTGTAGGAGGCAAGGGCAGAAATAGACATTAGGAGGCTGTGGCAATTATCCTCTTCAGGCTAAGAATGGCTTGCAGCAGGGCGGTGCAGTGGAGGTGAAGGGAAATGTTGAAGTCTGGACATATTTTAGGAGCAGACCAGAGAACTATGTAAATGTTAGTGTCAATGCACCAAAACCACAATTCATAAAAGAAACTGATAAATTGAACTTCATCAAAATCAAAACTCTTGTGCTTCAAAAGGCACTAAAGAAAATGAAAAGGCAAGCCACAGAAGGCGAGAAAATATTTTTAAAGCCAACATCTGATAAAGGATCTGTATCCGAATACATAAAGAACTTTTACAACTCAATAATAAGAAGACAAACAACTCAATTAATACATCGACAAAAGGTTTGAATAGACATTTCACCGAGGATATATGAATGGTGAATAAGCACATAAAAAGATGCCCAACATCATTAGTCATTAGGGAAATGCAAATTAAAACCACAGTGAAATACTACTTTGCACCCACTGGAATGGTTATAATCAGAAAGATAGACAATACCAAATGCTGGCAAGGATATGGAGAAATGGGACTCCTCAGGTATTGTTGATGGGAATGTAAAATGGTACAGCCACTTCAGAAAATAGTTTGGCAGTTTCTGGGCTGGGCACGGTGGCTCACGCCTATAATCCCAGCACTCTGGGGGGCTGAGGCAGGTGGATCACGAGGTCAGGAGATTGAGACCACCCTGGCTAACACGGTGAAACCCCGTCTCTACTAAAAATGCAAAAAATTATACAGGTGTGGTGGCGGGCGCCTGTAGTGCCAGCTACTCAGGAGGCTGAGGCAGGTGAATGGTGTGAACCTGGGAGGCGGAGCTTGCAGTGAGCCGAGATCACGCCACTGCACTCCAGCCTGGGTGACAGAGCCAGACTCCGTCTCAAAAAAAAAAAAAAAAATAGTTTGGCCGTTTCTTAAAAAGATTAACATAAATTTACTATACAACCCAGCAATTACTCCACTCCTTGTTATCTACCCAAGAGAAATGTAAACAGACACTTACGCAAAGGCTAGCATGTAAATGTTCATGGCAGCACTATTGCTAATAGCCAAAAAGTGGAAGCAACCGAAACATCAATCAACACTACAATGGACTACTACTCAAGAATAGAAAGGAGGGAAATACCGATGCATGCTACCTCGTGGGTGACTTTCAAAACAATTATGCTCAGTGAAAGGAGCCAGACACAAAAGACCACATGGTTCATGGTTCTATTTATATGAAATGTCCAGAAAAGGCAAAGCTATATAGACAGAAAATAGATTAATGGTTGCCTGGGGCTAGGGGTGGGAATGGACACTGATTATAACTGGGCACAGGTAATCTTATTGAGGTGGTAGATTTTATCGAGGTGATGGAGGTGTTCCAAAACTGGATTCGGTAATAGTTGCATGCTTTTGTAAATTTGTTTAAAAATCATTAAATTATACTATTAAAAAGAACATTGTTAATGATAGCATATATCTAAATGTAAACAATTTTTGTGCATATAAAGCATTTAGCACAGTGTTTGAAATGTAACAGCTCAATAAATGTAGTTAACTTTTTTTTTTTTTTTTTTTTGGAGACTGAATTTCACTCTTGTCACCCAGGCTGGAGTGCTATGGCACAAACTCGGTTCACTACAACCTCCGCTTCCTGGGTTGAAGCAATTCTCCTGCCTCAGCCACCCGAGTAGCTGGGATTACAGGTGCCCACCACCATGCCCAGCTAATTATTGCATTTTTAGTAGAGGCAGGGTTTCACCATGTTGGCCAGACTGGTCTCTAACTCCTGACCTCAGGTCATCCACCCGCCTCAGCCTCCCAAAGTGCCGAGATTACAGGAGTGAGCCACCGCACCCAGCTGTAGTTACCTTTTTTTTTTTTTTTTAAGACAGAGTCTGGCCTTGTCACCCAGGCTGAAGTGCAGTGGCTCAGTCTCAGCTCACTGCACGCTCTGTCTCCCAGGTGTTCTCCCCTGTTCTTTTCCTTCATAGCAAGCACAACTTTTTGGCAATTTTTCTTTTTTTTGAGATAAGAGTCTCACTCTGTCACCCAGGCTGGAGTACAGTGGCTCCATAATAGCTCTGCAGCCTCGAATGCCTCAGCCTCAGGAGTAGCTGAGGTTACAGGCGTGAATCACATCCAGCCTGTAATTTTCTTTATTTGTGCAAGCACTTGCTTCATGTCTCTCTCTCACTAGATTATAAAAACTATGAGGGCAGGAAAGGGTCTGTTCCACTCATTACTGGCAGGCGGGCAGATTCTGGTAGTCTTTTTGCTGGTGTGATAGAAGAAACAGGACACTGTGTCTGCCCTCTTTCTGGAGCTGTAGCAGTCACGTTACAATCACGAGTTGCACAAGAAGGTGGCCAAAGCCATGTTGCGAAGGATGCTAGAAAAGATGGAACATGCCTGTATGTTTCGTGACTTTGCTGAGCACTGAGCTAAGGCTCACCACCTTCAGACCTCTTATGAGAAAATAAACTAGTATTTAAGCCACTTTTGCTAGGATTTTCTATTTTTGGCAATGGAATACATTCCTAAACGGTATTACCAATAAGACCAAAATGATATTCTCGAGAGACTTTTGTCTAGTGGGGAAAGATGGACATGTAAACAAATCCATGCATTTGTAAAATACTTGCTTTGTGGAGCTCTGTACAGGTTGAGGTAATGGACTGCCCCTGGCTTAAGCAATTAGGTGATGGCTCTTCCACTAACTGAGACAGGAAACCTAGGAGGTACAACTTATTTGTGGGGCAAGGTTAGTTCTTTGTTGGGTGTGTCAGTTTTAAGTATCGTAGGACAACTAGGGGGAGGGATCCAGAGACAGCAGGATACATGGATCTGAGCTCCAGGGAGAAGGTGTCTGGAGTATACAATGGGTGTCATCAGTGTGCACCTGAGTGCAGCCTAAGAATGAAAGTGTATTGAGCTCTTGTTTCGGGCTCTGTGCTAAGTGCTTTGTACCATCATCATGATTTACTGAGCTAGCATTTACTGAGCACTTACTATATGCCAATTAGACTTCTAACTGCTTTACTTTATTATCCCATTACTTCGTTTATCTCATTTAATTCTCACAACCCAGAAAGGGAAGTACTCTTCCAGTTTTAGTTATGAGAAAACTTGAGGATTAGGAAAATTAAGTAACTTGCTAGTGAGTTGTAGAAAAAACAAAAACAGAAACAAAAACCCACCTGGGCAACATGGCAAAAACCCGTCTCTACAAAAAACAAAAAACAAAAAACAAAACTTGGCTGGGTGTGGTGGCATATGCCTGTAGTCCCAGCTACTTGAGAGGCTGAGGTGGGAGATTCGCTTGAGCCCAGGGGGTTGAGGTTGCAGTGAGCTGTGATTGCACCACTTCACTCCAGCCTGGGTGACAGAGGGAGACCCTGTCGCAAATAAAAAATAAAACAAAAGCACCTAAGGAGACCATGTAGAATGAGAGAAGAGGGCAAAGGACCTAAAGCCATGAGGACATCAACACATTTTTCCTTTTATTTTTAACTAAAAATTTTTAAATTTAGTTTTAAAAACTAAGGTATATGGTGGCCGGGCGTGGTGGCTCACGCCTGTAATCCCAGCACTTTGGGAGGCTGAGGCGGGCGGATCATGAGGTCAGGAGATCAAGATCATCCTGGCTAACACAGTGAAACCCCGTCTCCACTAAAAATACAAAAAAATTAGCCAGGCGTGGTGGTGGGCGCCTGTAGTCCCAGCTACTCGGGAGCTGAGGCAGGAGAATGGTGTGAACCCGGAAGGCAGAGCTTGCAGTGAGCTGAGATTATGCCACTGCACTCTGGACTGGGAGAGAGAGCGAGATTCTGTCTCACAAAAAAAAGAAAAAAAAAATTATGCACAACTTTCAAGCATACAGATCAGTTAATTTTCACAGCTGGGTGTGTTCATGCTTGTAAATCCCAGCACTTTGGGAGGCCAAGGCAGGAGGGTTGTTTGAGCTCAGAAGTTCAAGACCAGCTGGGACAACATAGGGAGACCCCACTTCTATTTTTTTTGAGGTGGAGTTTTGCTCTTGTCGCCCAGGCTGGAGTGCAATGGCCTGATCTCAGCTTACTGCAACCTCCACCTCCTGGGTTCAAGCGATTCTCCTGCCTCAGCCTCCTGTGTAGCTGGGATTACAGGTGTGCACCACCACGCCTAACTGATTTTTTTATATTTTTAGTAGAGATGGGGTTTTGCCACCTTGGGCAGGCTGGTCTTGAACTCCCGACCTTAGGTGATTCACCCACCTTGGCCTCCCAAAGTGCT
>NW_012111586.1:1628248-1639430 GCF_000951035.1 Colobus angolensis palliatus
AAGAGCAAAACTCCATCTCAAAAAAAAAAAAAAAAAAAGCCAAAAAAACAGAAAACAAACAAACATTGCCAACACCCCAGAAGCATTCTTTGTGCCACCCTTCCCCATCATTCCCTGTCCCCCACCTAAAAGTAACCAGAACTTTGAGTTTTATTGCTATAGGTTAGTTCTGCTTAGAATATCGACATTTAAAAGTGTGCAAAGGGGCTGGGCACGGTGGCTCAGGCCTGTAATCCCTGCACTCTGGGAGGCCGAGGTGGGTGGATCACTTGAGGTCAGGAGTTTGAGACCAGCCTGGCCAACATGATGAAACCCATCTCTACTAAAAATACAAAAAAAATTTAGCTGGGTGTGGTGGTCGGCGCCTGTAATCCCAGCTACTCAGGAGGCTGAGGCAGGAGAATCACCTGAACCTGGGAGGCGGAGGTTGCACCACTGCACTCCAGCCTGGGCAACAAGAGCGAAACTCCGTCTCAAAAAACCAAAACCAAAAACCAAAAAAAATTGTGCAAAGGGAAAAGGGGAAAAGTGAGCTTAAAAAGGAAACAGAGGAGGCCAGGCGCGGTGGCTCACGCCTGTAATCCCAGCACTTTGGGAGGCCGAGTCAGGCGGATCACGAGGTCAGGAGATTGAGACCATCCTGGCTAACACAGTGAAACCCTGTCTCTACTAAAAATACAAAAAAATTAGCCGGGTGTGTTGGCGGGCGCCTGTAGTCCCAGCAACTGGGGAGGCTGAGACAGGACAATGGCGTGAATCCAGGAGGCGGAGCTTGCAGTGAGCCAAGATTGCTCCGCTGCACTCCAGCCTGGGCAAGAGCGGACTCCGTCTCATTTAAAAAAAAAAAAAACAAAAAACAAAAAAAAAAGGAAACAGAAAAACTGGTCAGAAAAATGGGAGCGTATCATGAGAACTTCATTTAGTCTCTACCTATCACGTGCACATACCAATTAGAAGCTAGTGATACACAGTAGAGGGGCCTTGGAAATCATCTGGCAGCACCGGGAAATAGAGCAAAATCCAGTTTATGGAACACAGTAACAGTAGTGCTAGCGACTGTATCCATGTACAGGACAGTGGAGTCTGTGAAGCAACCTGCAATATCTTGTGCTTAGTGGCAGCAGCAAAGACGGTGGTGGATGAATTCTACCGCATGATTTGGGTTTTCTTTATGTGTCCTGTAAGTTGATTCTTCAGACTCGGCACTTTTGTGAGCTACTCAGTATAATCTATTATCTAATACTGTTGATTACCTTACTGGGTAAGGGAGAAAAACCCTGTAATTGTTGTGAAAGACTTGTGGCTGTGTAGCCAACGGCTATTCTTTTTGAAACAGTCATTTCTGTTTTTGAAAAATTTTTTTTTAACACTTTTTTTTTTCAGTAGGCATGTACCCAGCCTGACGCAGAAATCATGATTGGTCCATACCACAAGTCCATAGCATTCTATGTAATATGTTCTTTTTGGCAACATTCATTAACTCTCATCTTTACAAAATCCGCGAGGCATTATTTTTTCCATTGTATTGATGTGAACTCCCAGGCTCAGCAAAGTTACTAGTTTTGAACACAGGCCTGACTCCATATAGCTCTTTCCAGGGCACTACCCCATTACTCACCCATGGTAATTTTGTACATTTTTTATGACTCTGGTTGTGGGTATTTTACTTTCCTACTTGACCTTCCCCATCACCCTTGACAATTCTGGGAACTCCTTAAGGCGACTCACTACCCCTCAGGAACCGCTCCTAATGATTCTAGGAAGCCCCGTCCCCCTCCAGCCCTCCAGAAGTGCCTCTTCTGATTCCCAGGATGCCCCCCTCTCCGCCCCAAGAGCTGCTCCTAATGGTCCCCCAAATCCCCGCTCACTGAGGAACTGATTTTTTTTTTTTTGAGACGGAGTTTCACTCTTGTTGCCCAGATTGGAGTGCAATGGCTCGATCTTGGCTCACTGCAACCTCCGCCTCTCGGGTTCAAGCGATTCTAAGCCTCAGCCTCCCGAGTAGCTGGGACTACAGGCGTGCACCACCACACCGGGCTAATTTTGCTTTTTTTTTTTTTTTTTTAGTAGAGACGGGGGTTTCTCCATGTTGGTTAGGCCGGTCTCAAACTGCCGGTTTCAGGTGATCTGCCCGCCTCGGCTTCCCAAAGTGCTGGAATTACACGCGTGAGCGACCACGCCCGGCCAGGAACTGCTTTTTAATGACCCTAAGGACAGCCTCCCTCAGGGTCTGTCCTAATGACCCTCAGGGCAGCCTCCCTTCCCCGTCCAGGCTTGACAGCGAATGAGGGGTTTCCAAGGACACAGGATTTTGTTTTGAAAACCGAGACGCCCAAGACAAACCGGGACAAGACGGTCATCTTTTCAGCACTCCCTGAGCTCGGAAGCTGCCCCTAAGGGCCCCGACACATTTCCACGTTAGGCAAAGAGGATACTCATCCCAAGAAAACTTTGGCCCATCCTTTCGTTAGCGACATCCTATAGTAACCTCACGGCCCTTACCCATCTACCCGACCGGCCCACTTCTAGGTACTAGCTTCTTTCAACCCTGATTAGTTATGGGTGGCCAGGAGCCCGCCTATGATTGGCCAGCTTCGCGATCCAGCTAGAGGCTCACTGGCCGCGGTCCCGAGTGGTACAGCGTTTCCTCCTGGCAACAGCCCGAGCCGGCGCTCATAGGCTGAGCCCACTGAGGTCGGGACTGGGAGGTGGCTGCGGCGCGTGCTCATTGGCTGGTGTGTGGCTTGCAGCCACCCTTGACTTGGTTGACTCTGTGCGGCTGCGCAGATGCAGACTTTAGAGGAGGCGGAGTTTCGTCCTTCGCCTGCTGGAAAAGCAGTGGGATCGGCCAGTGGCGACAGCAGGAGCTGAGCCTAAGCCCTGGCGGGGCTTTGGGCTATAGGTGAGAACCATAGGGTTTTGGAATTCTTGAGGCTCTTTGCTGCTGTAGCCATGACCGTGAGTTTTGGTGGGGGAGGGGCGATGGGGGGTGGTTCTTCCAGCGGTGAATGATCGGCATGTTTCTCGACCAATAGGAGAAGGACCTTCCAGAATGGGTTCTGAGATTGGCCTTTTCCAATCGTCAGGGCCAATGGACGTCGGGAGAGGGGGGCGGGTCCTCTGGGCCTTATTTTCTTCTTCCTGCGGCGGAGCTTTACTCGCCAAGGCGGCGGGGCCGGGAGGGGCTGAACCTGTGCGCGGTGAGGTTCGGGGTCCTTGGGGAGCAGGGTGCGCTGCCTTTGGAGTGATGTTCGCGGGAGCGGCTGCGAGGGAAGGGTGCGGGAGTCCGAGGGGGTCGTTAGCGACAGCTAGCTTTATTGAGTGGTTAAGTACCGGGCCTAGTGCTTAGTGTTTCGCTTGCATCATCTGAGCTAATCACAGCGACCCTGCAGGGCAGGGGGTTGGGATCCCCATTTTACAGGTGGAGAAACTGAGACTCAGTCAACTCACACAGCCAGGGTCACACAGCTAATAGACGGCAGAGACCGGATCTGTATTCAGAGTTTTGACTTCGGAGCCAGTGTTCTTGAATCACTAGGCTTTGTTACTGATTGGGAGGGAAGGTGTCATGAAACGAGAGCTTTCCCCAGGGAATAGATTGGGGGAAGGGAATCCTAGGGTTGAAGAAGGGATGAACAATTGAGGTGCGGGTGAGGAAATCAGTTTTTCAACAGTTACCGATTGCCTACTCTGTGCCATGCATTGTTCTAGGCATACAAAGATGAATTGGGCCAGAGGCTGATGAAGCCCATTAGGGCCTCTTTGAAGGCCCGGAGAAGGGCCCCAACATTGTATTCACATGACTGTATGTTTTTATACAATTTGCAAAAGTAAAATATTTTGGCTTCATTTTTCTTTTTAAGAGGGTCTTCAAAATTAAATAAACTTGGGGTTTCTCCATACTTGGAGCTGCCCTTGCAAAGGACTTAGTCCAGATGGGGATGAGGATGTAAGCAGTATAGAGCAGTGGAAGATGCACTTAAGAGTGGGCTGTGGACAAATTTCCTGGTATGTAAAACAGAGATAACAGTGTACCTGCCATGCAAAGTTTCTGCCAGGTGCATGAAAAGCGCCTGTTTAGAAACACGCCTTATTTTTGATGGAAAGGAAGCCTAGGAGATACGGGTAACTGGATTTGCCTTCTCTCCTACTTTACACAGTGCTGCTCCCAGGGCTGTAACCAGATTTCTGGTAGATTGGAAGCAGTTTTCTCCTTTCTGAGCTCTCCAGCTCTCAAAGAGACTCTTGGAACTGAACCGCCATAGCTTTGGGCCCCAGATAGTGAGGTACAGAACTGCACCCTGAGTGAGGAGGGTGGGTAAAGGAAAGGACATACTGGTGTTCCTTCTAGAATGGCCTGTTTTCACTGGTATGCTTTGTCTTTTTTCAGTTGAGATGGTCTATTGTGTTACCGAGCTGTGGGGATGCACCCACTTAGCTGAAGTTCTCATCTAAAAACAAAGTATTTATTTGGCTTTCTCCAGTCAGTTATGAAGTTTGCCCTGTATTGCTAGTTTAAATTTTGTCCTTTGAGTTCTGGGTACAGTGCAATGGAACTTGTTTGTAACTTGATTTCATTAAGTACGCTGAAACTGCATCTTGGTTTAGATAGAACAGTTTCACTTTAGGGTTTTAAAATTATGTTACTAATATCAAAGGTTTTAAAATCATGTTACTAATATCAAAGTACTTTTGAACCCTTAAGTTTTGTTATCTTGTAGCCACTTAACTTTTGTTAGGTATCCAGTTTAGCTGTGCCATAGGAAGGAGCCTTGGCCTCCCAAAGTGCTGGGATTACAGGCGTGAGCCGCCACACCCAGCCGTGGGTGGCTTTCAAGTTGTAGTATATTATGTTTAATACTCTGAAAAGTGATTAGCAAGGTGTTAATAAGGGAGTAGCTTGAAAGGATAAGGGTAAAATATGGACATTTTAGCATTAGATAGGACCAACAACCAAATTAATTTCCTTTTTTTAGCTGAACAATTTTCTGTTTTTTTTTCTTTCAAGAGCAATCCTGTTGCAATAACAATGTCTCTGTTGAAATAAGGTTTCAATCCAGTGAATCCAATCCAGTGAAGCAGTTTTGATACATCACTTTCTTTTTAAACAGAACCTTTTCCATCTGTATTTCTAGTTTATTTAAATAACTTGTTGTTGTTGTGATGTTTTAAAATTTTTTGAGACAGGGTCTTACTATGTTGCCCAGTCTGATCTCAAACTCCGGAACTCAAGCGATCTGCCCACCTCTGTCTCCCAAAGTGCTGGGATTACAGGCTTGAGCCACCACAGCCCGACCCTAAATAACTTTTCTTTACTTTTTTTTTTTTTTTTTTTTGGTTTGAGATGGCGTTTTGCTCTTGTTGCCCAATCTGGAGTGCAATGGCACAATGTTGGCTCACTGCGGCCTCAGACTCCCGGGTTCAAGTGATTCTCCTGCCTCAGCCTCCTGAGTAGCTGGGATTATAGGTGCCTGCAAAGTGCTGGGATTACAGGCGTGAGCCACCGTTCCTGGCCCCTAAATAACTTTTCTAGAGGCAGATTCCAGGTGTGAAGTCTTAACTGCGTCTTCTGAATTTCTATATTATCTTTTACTGTTTTCAGCATTGATGTTTCCAGCGCTTAATTTTAATTTTTATATTATTTTATGCTCTTAATATGTTTCTTCAGATTCCTGTCTGACTAAAGGGACCTCAAAAAGGAGGGAAAATGGCTTCTGAGTCTGAAACTCTGAATCCCAGTGCTAGGATAATGACCTTTTATCCAACTATGGAAGAGTTCCGAAACTTCAGTAGATACATTGCCTACATTGAATCCCAAGGAGCTCATCGGGCAGGGCTCGCCAAGGTAAGGAGCTGGGGTTGTTCAGATGATTTTGTTACCTAGGGCAGCAGTAAGATTTTTTTTTTCTAAATAAGGGCCAGAACTGTGTTTTGCTGAAAGTTGGGTGGGGTGATGACTTTAGTGAATGCAGTTCTATTTGCAAGTTAATTCCCGTTGTTAACATCAGAAGCATCTCTGCTTTTAGGTAGGAAGAGAGCTAGTTGGAATCTTCAGAAAGGGGGAGGTAAAGAGCTAGTGTCTCCAGGCCTGGCTGCTGTTGTGCCTCAGCCCTCTTGGTGGAGCTGGGTGCTGTAGTGTTATTGAACTACCAGTGAGTGCTTATGCCATCTGACTTCTCTTGCTCTCATTTCAGTCTCATCCAGTACTCTAGTAGCAATTTGGCTTCCCATGTGGACTTTCTTCAAGGGGAGAGAATGCACTGGCCAGCCAACATGAGTATTCTGGTCCTTGTAATTTGAAATTGGTTTCTGGTTTGTACTTCTTTCTCCTGTGAGTTGGATTCGTTATTTTTCCTGAGTCAAATCAGCTCTTCATATATTCTGTCACAACCAGGTTGAGTGCTGGAAGCTGAAAGAACTGCATTTCTGGAGAGATCCTCAAGAAACCGAGAGGCAGGGACCTCAGTCTAAGTCAGGAGGAAATTTTTTTCACCATTTTATGTTGTTTGAATTTCTTACCGTATGTGCTTGTTACATTTTCAATATGAAAAGAGAAAGCAAGAACATTGGCTACAAAGCTGAGGACCAGTCTTGGACCCTGGTGCCTCCAGAGACTTGAGACGACCACATCCTCTTTCCTCCTCTTTCCTCTTATCTGCAGATACGCTACTGCTGGGTTAATAACAGCAGGCGGGGATAGCAGGGCCTGTAGTGCAGTTTTTCATAGCACATTGCTTTTTTTGGTTGTACTTTATTAGATTTAAAAAGTGACTAAAAAAAATGTCGGTTATTACAAGTTAAATATTTCAAACGCAGATAAAGAAAAGGCTGATCTTCATCCACCTTCTCCAGTGCCGTCTCCTTAAGTGGTAATAGCTCCCTCCGCACCTCTTTCTCTGCTCATGCGAACATACACACATATACAATAGTGCTATTTGTTTTGTTTTTAAAAGAGAATGGCATCATGCCATATACATTCCTGTGTTGGTTTGTTCATTCTTTTTTTTCTTTTTTTTTTTTTTTTTTTCCTTTTTAACAACATATATTCCTCCCTCTAGGTCAGTTATGGATTCAACTCATTCTTCTTTTTTCTCATGTCAACTGTCATGTTAATTTATTACTATTGGAATGGGTAATTTGATTATGTGAGTAAAACAGAATGCTATTGGAAGGCAGCTACTGTAGAGTCTTGCTCCCTTTCAGTATTTTCTTGTATGTCCTTTCAGTGTTCTTATGCAGATGCTAGTGTGTGTGTGTGTGTGTGTGTGTGTGTTTTCTCCCTTGTTACATAAAGTGAAACAGTACTCTCTAATTAAACAACAACAAAAAAGCTGTATAGTATTCCATAAAGTGCATCTGTCTTACTTAACTATTAAAGATTAGATTTTTTTTTTTTTTTTTGAGACAGAGTTTTGCTCTTGTTGCCCCAGCTGGAGTGCAATCGTGCGATCTTGGCTTACTGCAATCTCTGCCTCCGGGTTCAAGCAATTCTCCTGCATCAGCCCCCCAGATAGCTGGGATTATAGTTGAGCGCCACCACGCCAGGCTAATTTTTGTATTTTTAGTAGAGATGGGGTTTCACCATGTTGGCCAAGCTGATCTCACACTCTGACCTCAGGTGATTCACCTGCCTCGGCCTCCCAAAGTGCTGGGATTGCAGGCATGAGCCACTGTGCCTGGCTTCATGATTAGATTTTTAAGAATGTTATGCTTCTTTGTAAGTAAATTGTAATCTAGTGTGTGAAAAAAGGAAATTCTGTACAAGTATAGAGTCGACCAAATCAAGTAAAATTGTGTTTGTGATTTTTTTAAAGAGAGCACTGGTCTATGAGATTGAGAGAGAAGCAACTCTTCAGTCTCTGATAAGATACTGAATAAGATACTGAAGCTGGGAACAAGTGTTACTTACCTTAGGTTATTGCAGTTAGGCAGCTGGTTGGTGGCAAAAGTGGATCAGGATTAGCATGCCTGTGACTTACTGTGTTTTGGTGAATGTGGGTCAATCAAAGTAACTGTCTAGTAAAATTGACTGTTAGGTTGGCTGGTAACTACATGCTTCCTGGTGTCTGACTGGCTTGCCAGGTTTCTCATCTGTCTTTTTGTTTCTTGTGTTCCCTTCAGGTTGTTCCTCCAAAAGAGTGGAAGCCACGAGCATCCTATGATGACATTGATGATTTGGTCATTCCTGCCCCCATCCAACAGCTGGTGACGGGGCAGTCTGGCCTCTTTACTCAATACAACATACAGAAGAAAGCCATGACTGTTCGAGAGTTCCGCAAGATAGCCAATAGCGATAAGTGAGTGGAAACCCTTTCTTACCTGACATACCATCTAGGACCCTGGTGTCTCATCCTCCTAGCATCTAGATCTAGGGCTGCTGCTGTCCTGATGAACAGTGTTTTCAGTAGGACAGCTCTGTTCTAGCTGTCTCCCTTTCTGCTTTTTTTATGGAAGCATTTCCTCCTCTCAGGACTGTGTCTCAGTCTAAACCTGTTCCTGTTTATATCAACAAATCCCATTGTTTTTCCATCAGAAGTAGAATCATTTTCTGACTCTAAAGTTGCAAGGAGAAAGTTGGAGGTGGTGCACAAGGAGCTTTTGCTGGGTATTGATAACCACCTGCTCATCAAAAGTGCTTTGGTTCCACTTCCTTTCTCTTGGGATGTTCTGTGTTTAATTGTGCTGGAATTTCTCACTGCCCATCCAGCCTGCTAGCTCATTTCTGTTTTGACATTAACAAAGTGTGAGTAAACCACCAAGCTGGTTGCTATTTTCTGTCACTCCATTCTTCTTCCTCTGTACCTTGTCTCTTTTAGAGATACTTTTCTTTGTGTAGGCCTGTTCTCAGTTCTTCTCTGTTGTGGGAATTTTTTTTTTTTTTTTTTTGAGATGGAGTCTCACTCTATTGCCCAGGCTGGAGTGCAGTGGAGAGATCTTGGCCCACTGCAACCTCTGTCTCCCAGGTTCAAGTGATTCTCCCGCTTCAGCCTCCCAAGTAGCTGGGACTATAGACACACACCACCATGCTTGGCTAATTCTTGTATTTTTATTAGAGACAGGGTTTCACCACATTGGCCAGGCTGGTCTTGAACTCCTGACCTCAAGTGATACGCCTGCCTTGGCCTCCCAAAGTGCTGGGATTACAGGCAAGAGCCACCACGCCTGGTCCTTCTCCACTGTTTTTAATGTTTAGTTCTCATTTTTCCTGAGATTCACAGAGAAGAAATTTTGTGTTCCCTCGTTCAGCTCTGACTACTCTATCTTTGCTTTTTTTTTTTTTGAGATGGAGTCTCGCTCATTCCCCAGAGTGCAATGGTGCAATGGTGCAATCTCAGCTCACCGCAACCTCCGCCTCCCGAGTTCAAGCAGTTCTCCTGTCTCAGCCTCCCGAGTAGCTGGGATTACAGGTGCCTGCCACCATGCCAGGCTAATTTTTGTATTTTTAGTAGAGACAGGGTTTCACCATGTTGGCCAAGCTGGTTTTGAGCTCCTGATCTCAGGTGATCTGCCCACCTTTGATCCCAAAGTGCTAGGATTATAAGCGTGAGCCACCACACCCGGCCTTGACCACTCCTTCTAATCCTCTTCCTTGGATTTTCTCACTTTCCATTGACTCCTTAATTTTGAGTTTCCACAAGTTTTTCCTTTTTCCCTTGCTTCTTTTCTTGAGCCTTTTAATTTGCACATGCCTTGATTTCAGCTGTCGCACATACTGTGCCTTCACTTTTTTTGTTTTTTTTTTTTTTTGAGACGGAGTCTTGCTCTGTCGCCTGGGCTGGAGTGCAGTGGCCGGATCTCAGCTCACTGCAAGCTCCGCCTCCCGGGTTTACGCCATTCTCCTGCCTCAGCCTCCCAAGTAGCTGGGACTACAGGCGCCCGCCACCTCGCCCGGCTAGTTTTTTTTTTGTACTTTTTAGTAGAGACGGGGTTTCACCGTGTTAGCCAGGATGGTCTCGATCTCCTGACCTCGTGATCCGCCCGTCTCGGCCTCCCAAAGTGCTGGGATTACAGGCTTGAGCCACCATGCCCGGCCGCCTTCACTTTTAATAGCCCAGAGCCAGGTCTTGTGCCTGCCTGTCTTCGCCCTGCTGGGGTGGCATTCCTGTGCTTCATCAGCTCTCTCTCATCAGGTCTCACTTTGTTTCTACTCTTTGCCTTCTTTTCATTGACTTATCACACTTGACTTATCACAATTGTAATTGAGATCTTCTAGTTTTATTGACAACTGAACTCTTTCTGTTGTTTTTTGAGACACGGTGTCGCTGTGTCACCCAAATTGGAGTGCAGTGGTGCAGTCATGACTTACTGCAGCCTCGACTGCCCAGGCTCAAGTGATCCTTCTAGCTCAGCCTCCCAAGTAACTGGAGGTATAGCCATATGTTAGCACGCTCAGCTAATTTTTTTTATTATTTGCTGCCCAGTTTGGTCTTGAACTCCTGGGCTCAAGGGATCCCCTTGCCTCAGACTCCCAAAGTGCTGGGATTACAGGCATGAGCCATTGCATCTGGCGGACACCTTACCTCTTTTTTTTTTTTTTTGAGACGGAGTCTCACCCTGTTGTCAGGCTATAGTGCAGTGGCATGATCTCGGCTCACTGCAACCTCTGCCTCCTGGGTTCACGCCGATTCTCCTGCCTCAGCCTCCTGAGCAGCTGGGATTACAGGCGCCCGCCACCACGCCCGGCTAATTTTTGTATTTTTAGTAGAGACGGGTTTCATCATGTTGGCCAGGATGGTCTCGATCTCTTGACCTCATGATCCACCCACCTTGGCCTCCCAAAATGCTGGGATTACAGGCATGAGCCACTGTGCCCTGCCAACCTTACTCTTAAAACATCTACCTTGCTGGCCAAACTGCTGGCCAATGAGAGAATTTACATAAAGGCATGTCAAAGAAATGTGGCTTGCTCTGCAGGTGAAAGGCTATATCCTTCCTGCCATCCTTTTTGTCTGATTTTTGCTACGTGTGAGGACCAAGCTCACCTGCCTTCTGCTTCTCACATGGAATTCCACCAGGGGCTTCAGTCTCCTCAGCCTTTCTTCCCTTTTTGTTAACACATTAGGCCTTTTCTTTTCTTTCTTTCTTTCTTTTTTTGAGATGGAGTCTCACTCTATTGCCCAGGCTGGAGTGCAGTGGAGAGATCTTGGCCCACTGCAACCTCTGTCTCCCAGGTTCAAGTGAT
>NW_012111586.1:1639860-1641958 GCF_000951035.1 Colobus angolensis palliatus
CAGGGGCTTCAGTCTCCTCAGCCTTTCTTCCCTTTTTGTTAACACATTAGGCCTTTTCTTTTCTTTCTTTCTTTCTTTTTTTGAGATGGAGTCTCGCTCTCTCGCCCAAGCCGGAGCGTAGTGGTGCAATGTCGGCTCACTGCAACCTCAGCCTCCCGGCTTCAAGCGATTTTCCTGCCTCAGCCTCCCGAGTAGCCACCATGCCTGGCTGATTTTTTTTGTATTTTTAGTAGAGATGGGGTTTCACCATATTGGCCAGGCTGTTCCCGCTTTTTCTTCTTTCAGCACACTTGTTTTCCTTTTAAATTAACCAGCCCTGTGTGTATTCCTTTTATCCTAATACATAGCAGATTCTTACCTTTAAGGTAAAAACCTAAATTTTTGCTTTTGAGACAGAGGCTCTCTGTGTTGCCCAGGCTGGAGTGCAGTGGCATGATCTCAGCTCACTGCAATCTCTGCCTCCCAGGTTTAAGCGATTCTCTTACCTCAGCTTCCCGAGTAGCTGGGATTACAGGTGCCCGCCACCACGCCTGGCTAATTTTTTTGTATTTTTAGTAGAGATGGGGTTTCACCATGTTGGTTAGGCTGGTCTCGAACTCCTGGCCTCAGATCAGCCTGCCTTGGCCTCCCAAAGTGCTGGCACCCTGCCCGACCTAAAAACCTACATTCATGAGACAGATGAGTTGGCAATAGAGGAGTTAATTATATTTCAGAGAGAATGTTAGGTCTCTACAATTTATTATTCACTAGGTTGACATTAATCTGTAAGGGAGTTATTTAGTCAGATTTTTTTTTTTCTTTTTTGAGATGGAGTCTTACTCTGTCGCTTAGGCTGGAGTGCAGTGGTGCTGTTTCGGCTCTCTGCAACCTCCACCTCCTGGGTTCAAGCAATTCTTCAGCCTCAGCTTCCCAAGTAGCTGGGACTACAGGCGCCCGCCACCACACCCGGCTAATTTTTTGTATTTTTTGTAGAGACAGGATTTCACCATGTTAGCCAGGATGGTCTTGATCTCCTGACCTAGTGATCCACCTGCCTCGGCCGCCCAAGTGCTGGGATTACAGGCGTGAGCCACTGCGCCTGGCCTGTTTAGTCAGATTTTTAGTTAATTAATTTTAAATTCATTCCCATTATCTCCATGAGTTCATTTTGGTCTTTATGTGTCTACTCTTTATACATTTATAGTATTTCTTTTGCCATTTTAGTTAGAATGTACATTAGTTTTTCACCTTTTCAAATATCTGTAAGGTTTGTGTATTACTCTTCTTTTTTTTTTTTTTTTTGAGATGGAGTTTCGCTCTTGTTGCCCAGGCTGGAGTGCAATGGCGTGATATCGGCTTACTGCAACCTCTGTCTCCCAGGTTCAAGCAGCTCTCCTGCCTCAGCCTCCCAAGTAGCTGGGATTACAGATGTGAGTCACCATGCCTGGCTAATTTTTGTATTTTTAGTAGAGTTGGGGTTTCGTCATGTTGGCCAGGCTGGTCTCAAACTCTTGACCTCAGGTGATCCTCTTGCCGCGGCCTCCCAAAGTGCTGGGATTACAGGCATGAGTCACCACTCCTGGCCAGCTCTGCTAATTTTTAAAGTTTTTGTAGAAATAGGATTTTACCATGTTACTGGTCTCAAACTCTTGGGCTCAAGTGATCCTCCTGCCTCAGCCTCCCAAAGTGCTGGGATTATAGGCCTGAGCCACTGTACTTGGCTGGTTTGAATCTAAAAGAAGTTTTTTGTCTGTTTGTTTTTAGTAAATTTTCAGTATATGATGATTAAGCTAAAGAGTATAGATATTTTTAGACTGGGTGCATTGACTCACTTCTATAATCCCATCACTTTGGGAGGCCGAGGTTGGAGGATCACTTGAGGCCAGGATTTTGAGACCAACTTGGGCAACACTGCAGAATTCCATCTCTACAAAAAAGAAAAACACTAACCAGGTGTGATGGTGCACACTTACAGTCCTGGCTACTCGGGAGGCTGGGGCAAGAGGATTGCTTGAGCCCAGGAGTTCAAGGCTATAGTAAGCTATGATCACACCACTGTGCTCCAGCCTGGGCAGCAGAGCAAGGATCCTGTCTTTTTAAGGTATATATATATATATAT
>NW_012111586.1:1642701-1647662 GCF_000951035.1 Colobus angolensis palliatus
GGTCTCGATCTCCTGACCTCGTGATCCGCCCATCTCGGCCTCCCAAAGTGCTGGGATTACAGGCTTGAGCCACCGCGCCCGGCCTAAGTTTTGTATTTCTAATAGAGACCAGGTTTCACCATGTTGGCCAGGTTGGTCTTGAACTCTCGACCTCAGGTGACCCGCCCCCACCAGGCCTCCCAAAGTGCTGGGATAACAGGTGTGAGCCATCATGCCTCTGGCCAAAGTGTAGATATTTTTATGGCTTTATATGTAGATAGGTAGGTATAAATATGCATATATGTGAGTACGTATTTTCCTAATTGGAATATTTGATGTGCAAAAATCTAGATTTTTAGAGCTATTTTATATTTTTACTAAAATACTTGATTTTTTTAGGTGTGATTACTTGGTGAGTGTCAGCCTCTGCGTAGGGCGCTGGGCATATAGCAGGGGCACTTACAAATGAGTCCTCTTGGAGCAGCTTCCTTTTGGCTGGTTCAGGGAGGTGAACGCTGTTGGAAAGCCTCAGCTCTTCACATGCTACTGGGTTTTGGTTGTCTGTGCATATGCAGGGACCTTGGGTCTTGGTTTGTAAGCCTGTTTTCTCCCTGGGTGGCCACCTGAATCCAGCAAGGTGTGGTTTAAGTAGTCTCTTCAGAGAGTTGAGGATGTGCTTGTTGAGGAAGGTGGGTTTACATCTCTGTGTACATTACCTTCCTCAGGCTTCTTCAGGCCCAGTGCTCATGGAAGGGACGTTCAGGGAGTGACTATGTATTAGAGCCTTGAAGGCCAAGATTATGCCTTGTTCATTTGAAATTCTTGCTGTCACTGGAATAGGGGATTATGTCTTGTAATGTTCATAATGCCTAATAAACCCCGTAAGTGGTTTACATATTTCTTTTTACTTTCAAAAGGTACTGTACCCCACGCTATAGTGAGTTTGAAGAGCTTGAGCGGAAATACTGGAAAAATCTTACATTCAATCCTCCAATCTATGGTGCAGATGTGAATGGTACCCTCTATGAAAAGGTGAGGCTCACTGGAAACCCTCTGTGCAGCGTTTTTGTAATTTCGTAATACCTTTTTTTCGGCCCAGCACGTAGTAGGCACCTAAAAGCTGTTTGGTGAATGGGTGGGTGAACAGATGATCTACCCCCAGCTGATGTTGCTGTGCTGGCCTCATTGTGGGCCATTTTGCATGTGACTGAATTTTATTTCTCCTACTTTACATGTGAAGTGGGTGATGTGGTGCTCTTTTCAAGGGTTGTTAGCATAGTCGGTGGGTGGTAGCTGATGAGTTCTTGAAAGGGTGGGTTGGCTCTCAGATAATGAAATGAGGCAGTGTGGTTTCTGCAGAAGAAAGATGACTGAATACTGAAAGGGGTATACATTTAAGAAGAGAAATACATTTAGATTCTTCAGAATCCTCAAACAAGATTCTGTGGCAAAAGCTATATTAACCACTTTCATTGGCTTGGGACATAGTCCTGCCTTAAATATGGTGAAAGGGGAGAATATTTGGGAATATCTTCCGATGACTGAAAAACCGTAGGGCATTTCAGGGATTATCACTCATAATTGTTTTCATATTTTAAGGTTTTTTTTTTTTGAGATGGAGTTTCACTCTTGTTGCCCAGGCTGGAGTGCAGTGGTGTGATCTCAGCTCACCACAACCTCCACCTCCCGGGTTCAAGTGATTTTCCTGCCTCGGCCTTCCGAGTAGCTGGGATTATAGGTGTGCACCACCATGCCTGGCTAATTTTGTATTTTTTAGTAGAGTTGGGGTTTCTCCATGTTGGTCAGGCTGGTCTCAAACTCCCCACCTCAGGTGATCTACCTGCCTCAGCCTCCCAAAGTGCTGGGATTACAGGCGAGAGCCATTGCGCCTGGCCCATATTTTAATGTTTTTATCAGTTATTGGAAGAGTTAAAAAAATGAATTCCAGGCCGGGCCTAGTGGCTCACATCAGTAATCCCGGTACTTTGGGAGGCCGAGGCGGGCAGATCACGAGGTCAGGAGATCGAGACCATCCTGGCTGACATGGTGAAACCTCGTCTCTACTAAAAATACAAAAAAATTAGCCGGGTGTGTTGGCGGGTGCCTGTAGTCCCAGCTACTCAGGAGGCTTAGGGGAATGGCGTGAACCCGGGAGGCGGAGCTTGCAGTAAGCCGAGATTGTGCCACTGCACTCCAGCCTGGGCAACAGAGCGAGACCCCATCTCAAAAAAAAAAGAATTCCAGTTTTGTTGATAACAGTTTTTTGGGGGTCAGGGAAAGTCAAGCTTGTAGGGATGAATGGCAGGAAGATGCTGTAAGGATCTGGGATGGGGAGGTACAAAAGTCAGGCATAATAATAATCCAGGGCCTAGTTATGGGAGGTGGGCTCCCAGCTGGCCATTACAACTCAGGAAAAGGATATTGCACATTTTTTTATGAAGACACTGCCTGGTGGAAATCAGGGCTACAAAGCCACAACATTGCCATAGTTTTTTGTTTTTTTGTTTTTGAGACAGAATCTTGCCCTGCCACCCAGCTCGAGTATAGTGGTATGATCATAGATTACTGTAACCTCAAACCCCTGGGCTCAAGGGATCCTCCTGCTTCACCCTCCCAAGTAGCTGAGATTGCAGTCATGTGCCACCTCACCTGGCTACTTTTTTTTTATTTGTAATTTTTTTTAGAGACTGGGTCTTACTTTGTTGCCCAGGATGGTCTTGAACTCCTGGGCTCAAGCAATCCTGCCTTGGCCTCCCAAAGTGTTGAGATTACAGGTGTGAGCCACCACACCTGGTCCACTGTCATAGTTCCCATGTTTTGCAATTTTTTGTGTGTGTGTGGTCATAGTTTTTTTTCTCTTTTGACCTAAATTTCTTTGGCATCAATTCAAACTTTTCCTCTTGGGGTTTAAAACAGGTGACTGTTGGCCGGGCACGGTGGCTCACGCCTGTAATCCCAGCACTTTGGGAGGCCAAGGCGGGTGGATCACGAGGTCAGGAGTTCAAGACCAGCCTGGCCAAGATGGTGAAACCCTGTCTCTACTAAAAATAGAAAAATTAGTGGGGTGTGGTGGCGGGTGCCTGTAATCCCAGCTACTTGGGAGGCTGAGGCAGGGAATTGCTTGAGCCAGGGAGGCGGAGGTTGCAGTGAGCCGAGATCACGCCACTGTACTCCAGTGTGGGCAACAGAGCGAGATTCCGTCTCAAAAACAAACAAACAAAAAAACAGGTGACTATCATCTCTTCATTCATCTTTCCTGCACTAGTATTCACAAAGTAATATTTGCCCTTTGAAGGTAAATTGTGTCAGTTCCAGTGGTAGCTGTGAAAGTGAATGAGGAATACTGTGGTCTTCACGTCCATAGTGTTTTGACATTATTCCAAATATTTATCAGAGGTGACAGCTTACTTGTGACCTACTTTGATTTGTAGGTTCAGAGCCTTGGTTTATATGCAAATGTAACTTGCCCTGGACTGTCATTGCCTTTGCAGCATGTTGATGAGTGGAATATTGGCCGGCTGAGAACAATCCTGGACTTGGTGGAAAAGGAAAGTGGGATCACCATTGAGGGTGTGAACACCCCATACCTGTACTTTGGCATGTGGAAGACATCTTTTGCTTGGCACACTGAAGACATGGACCTCTACAGCATCAACTACCTGCACTTCGGAGAACCAAAGTCCTGGTACAGTCTGCCTGCAGTCGGCACCGGGCTTCTGTGCTACAGCACGGGCTCACATTCAGTGTGCATGGGAAGCACCTCAGGATTATGTTACAGTGCAGACGCTGGTTCAGGCCTGGTGTGACATTCCATGTTTCAAACACACTTTCAAGTGCTAAGATGCTGTTGGAGCTCTGGTGCTCAGACCACCTTTTGAGTAGGGAGGCTTTAGAGAGCAGGGCGCTGGCAGAGTTACCCAAAGACACGGGGGCTCTTCCAGGCTATCTGACTGCTTTCTAATTTTTTTTCTGAATGCCTGAGGCAAGACTAGAGTCACTCCCTCAGATGATAGAAAGCTTTCTTTTCCTTATGATAAGAAAAAATATTAATACTTGGGGAGCAGCAGTGTGTGCTTAACACACGAGGGATTGCGAGGCTATTCAGCATGCTTCCTGTTCGTTCTCCAGGGTGTTATTCTTGTTGGTGAGACAAACATTGGTTCTCTCTCCTCTCTCTGCACTGACCCATCTTTGAGTCTCTTGAGTCTCAGCATTTTTTTTTTTTTCTATTTTGAGACAGGGTCTCACTCTGTCACCCAGGGTGGAGTGCAGTGGCACCATTATGGCTCACTGCAGCCTTGACCTCCTGGGCTCAAGTGATCCGTCTACTTCAGCCTCCCAAGTAGCTGGGATTATAGGCATGCACCAGTATGCCCAGCTAATTTTTTTCCTTCTTTTTTTTAGGGTCGAGATGGGGTCTCACTGTGTTGCACAGGCTGGTCTCAAACTGCTGGGCTCAAGCAGTCCTCCCTCTTCAGCCTTCCAAAGTGCTAGGATTACAGGCATGAGCCACTGTACCTGGCCCCTGTCTCAGCATTTTAGTGAAGGTGCTGCAGATAACTGCAGTGAATAAGACAGATGAGATACCTACCTTCACAGATCGGAGACTGGTCAGGAGGTAGAAAGTGTGAGAGAATGATCATATGGTGTGAGGACAGCTCTGATGGGGAAGAAGTGGGTGCTAAGGTCCACATAGGAAGGATAGATGGGTGAGATTAAAGAAGGCTTCTTTGGAAGAGATGACAACTGAGATCCAAAACATGAGAAGGACATAACTGGGTGGAATGGTGGTGGGCTTAGCAGCTGGGAGATTGAGGGAAGTGTATCCAGGCAGTTGGAACCACAGATGCCGAGCTCCTGGATTAAGACAGCACATGAGGGCCAGTCGTGGTGGCTCACACCTGTAATCCCAGCACTTTGGGAGGCTGAGGCAGGTGGATCACCTGAGGTCAGGAGTTCGAGACCAGCCTGGCCAACATGGT
>NW_012111586.1:1648772-1656420 GCF_000951035.1 Colobus angolensis palliatus
GAGGCTGAGGCAGGAGAATGGCATAAACCCGGGGGGCGGAGCTTGCAGTGAGCTGAGATCCAGCCACAGCACTCCAGCCCGGGCGACAGAGCGGGACTCCGTCTCAAAAAAAAAAAAAACAATTTTGCAAAAGTTTTAAATAGTCCTAGGTGTCCTTTTTTTCTTTTCATTTTTTTAGGAAGAACAGTTTCGATGGTGTTTAGACACCCTACTGGGTAGAGAGGTAATTGATTGTTGGGTAATCAGTGTATGTAACTGTTGGGGAGATAAAGGGAAAATGGGTTCATCAGCAGATACGGGGCTGGGTCTCTTAAGTGTCGGATCTATCTTGCACTTTGTTTTCCATTCTTCCTCTAGCCCTCTCCCTGTTAGGCCTTTCAAGCATTTAAAAATACTGAGCATTTTTAAATACTGAGGTTATGTAATGACATCCTTTTTTTAAAAAAAAATGTTATATGAACAACATTATAAAGGAGAGTAATATTGTGTACCATAAATCCTGGCTCATGGTGAACACTTAATAAACATCTTATTAAGTGAATGAATATAGAAGAAATAAATTCACTCACCTTCTTTACGGGCTCTTTACTCCTATGCCGAAACAGTCTAATATTTCATTTTTTCAGATTCCTTTCTAGTGCTTGGGAAGTTAAAAAAAAATCTGCCATTTCAAGGTGTTTTGAGAGTGGGAATAAGCCCCTTAGCTTCTGTACCTGTCTCCGCCCAGCCTCTGATGCTCTCATGTGATTGCAGGTACTCTGTTCCACCTGAGCATGGAAAGCGGTTGGAACGCCTCGCCAAAGGTACTGTGTCTCCTCTGTTTGCTGGGTTGGACACTCCTATGAGCTGTGCTCCTTGCTCTACACTAAAATGTGCATTCCCCATGGTCAGATTCTTGCAGGTCCTGTCGCAGGCCTGCAGATGGGGGTGAGCCTCATTGGTTACCTTAAGAGGGCAGTGACAGAGCCTTTTCTTCCTTTGTCCTGAGCAAGGACTTGGTCATTTCTTCTTTGATTGTCTGTGCCTCAGTTTTAATGAGCAGTGGTGTTTCTTTGACCAGCGATAATGAACCAGACCCAGTATGACTGGTGTTTCCACTAAAGACCCAAATGTTAAAGAAAAAATCGCATTTTATGCTTTGTTTCTTTTAAGTGGGCTTACATAGATTTGTATGTCTAGAGAACATACTTCAGGAAAGCCTAGGTAGATCATACTATAGCTGCATTACTGAAAAAAGATCAGGGATACAAGTGACTGGAGAAAAGGTCCTAAATAGTTTCAAAGCTCTATAAGAACAGAGGCAGCAGGCCAGGCGCGGTGGCTCAGGCCTGTAATCCCAGCACTTTGGGAGGCCGAGACGGGCGGATCACGAGGTCAGGAGATCGAGACCATCCTGGCGAACACGGTGAAACCCCGTCTCTACTAAAAAAATACAAAAAAAACTAGCCGGGCGAGGTGGCAGGCGCCTGTAATCCCAGCTACTCGGGAGGCTGAGGCAGGAGGAGAATGGCGTAAACCCAGGAGGCGGAGCTTGCAGTGAGCTGAGATCCGGCCACTGCACCCCAGCCTGGGCGACAGAGTGAGACTCTGTCTCAAAAAAAAAAAAAAAAAAAAAAAAAAAAAGAACAGAGGCAGCTTGGGTGACCTTGGTTTCCCAAACAGGATTTCATTACCCATGTAATGCCCTACATGGGAGTGAGCCCAGAGGCTCACTGTAGAATCTTAGAATTGGTGCGGAGCTATAAGGATCCTTGGAGATCACATCGGTGATTCATCCTGTTTATCATTCCGATGAGAAGCACAGGTGTGAAGTGACTCCGGATTGCGGAGCTAGTGTGGAGCACTGTGTTAACCCATACTCTTTCAATTAAATAGGCTTTTTCCCAGGAAGTGCTCAAAGCTGTGAGGCATTTCTCCGCCACAAGATGACCCTGATTTCCCCGTTAATGCTGAAGAAATATGGAATTCCCTTTGACAAGGTGAGCTGATGTTACATGCCAAAGTTCTCAGGCACCACCCTTTCTGGCCTTTTACAGAGTTTTATTCTAGTTTATCACTATACCAAGAGGGGGCCAAAGCTTAAACTATGTAACAACACTTTGATCTAAGAGCATTAAAGGTGGGGCCACTTTAGCTTCCAGAGGAGAGTCAGATCCCCTTGAACAGTGTTGATTTGGAGGAATGGTTAATTATAGTCATGTCATCTGATATGTCTGGGCTTTGCATAATTTCATAGAAGACAGCAAGACCCCAGGGGTTTTATGACTTACCCTTTGTTGCTCAGCTAAGTTGTGGTGGAGCTCAGAATTCCAGTTCTGTGGACCTCTGCCATTTGAAGCAGCTGTTTCAAGTCTGCTCTTGTTTAGGTGACTCAAGAGGCCGGAGAGTTTATGATCACTTTCCCTTATGGTTACCATGCCGGCTTTAACCATGGCTTTAACTGTGCGGAGTCTACCAATTTTGCTACCCGTCGGTGGATTGAGTATGGCAAGCAAGCTGTGCTGGTAAGTCTGCTTGATTTCTTTCTATAACATCATGATAAAAATGAGCAAATTCTGGTTAGATACGTTGGCTGGTGTTTAGAATATTTATTTGAGTTGCTGGAATTCAGAAACGAGCAGCTAAAATGTGTTCAGATTTGGGAAGTATAAAATGAGGTTCTTAAGTCCACTAGGCATTAAAACCACATCCACACATGTTAATATTCTTGCCTTAGCCACTCTGAGACTTCTCTGTTGAAGTTCCTAGGGGTTTTCTTTACTCTAGGGAAGCGGCAGGGCTAGGCCTTTGACTCGTAGTAGTAGACTTGCTTGTGTGTTCCTGGCTTGCACAGGGAACAAGGGCAGGTGGCTCATCATCCTGGGGGCCTAAGTGCAGAGCCTAACCACCCTCTGTGACCCCGAGTTAGTGCCCAGGTAGATTTGCCCCAGTAGTATGTATTCTCTGCCCTTTTTTCCCTGCTTCCCTTCATATTTGAAGGTCCTGCAAGGATAATATGCCCTCAGCCTGTGAACCAAAACAGTCTAGTTATAAACCATCTTGCACTTGTTTCCATGTGGAGGGAGGAGCTAGGACGTGGGGGTGAGGTGGAAGCAGCAAGGTATGCTCACCTGGTGCTCTTCTGCTTCCTGCTGACAGTGCTCCTGTAGAAAGGACATGGTGAAGATCTCCATGGATGTGTTTGTGAGGAAGTTCCAGCCAGAAAGGTACAAACTTTGGAAAGCTGGGAAGGACAACACAGTTATTGACCATACTCTGCCCACGCCAGAAGCAGCTGAGTTTCTTAAGGAGAGTGAACTGCCTCCAAGAGCTGGCAATGAGGAGGAGTGCCCAGAGGAGGACATGGAAGGGGTGGAGGATGGAGAGGAAGGAGACTTGAAGACAAGGTAACCCAGCAGTCCTTTGTCGTGGCTGTGTGAGGGAGAGGTGTCTGGGTAGGTCCTGTAACCTGTGGAGAGGCTGTTTCTAAGATGCTGTTTGTGCCTCGGCTAAGGGAGTGTTCTTGGTAAAGGCTCCAGAAACCTGAGTGCCAGAGCATTCAGGCACTTTCTGAATGAGAGACCTGTAGTGGGCGTGTAGTCTGCTGGAGCAAAGGGGTCATTTATATGAGGGTCAAGGCATTTATGTGCGAAGGTTGGGCTCCCCCTGAGCCAGAAAAGTCATGTTTTCTCATCATATCAGAGAGTCTTTTAAAAAGAAGTGTAGTAAGGATGAGACTCAAGGGCATTGGTAATGTTGTGATTTAAGTCTGCAGTGCCATTAGAGTCACTTAAGAGTCACCTTCCTAAGTCTGCACCAATGGGAAGCTGAGCCAGGGGATCTGTGCTCTGAGAATTTATCCTGGGCCATATGGGAAAGAAAGGAGGAACCGTCCCTTGGTAGCTACTCTATGCCAGGCACTTTGCCAGCTACTCTGCATACCTTTTCTTAGTCCTCACAACAAATCTGTTAGGTGGGTTGGTAATACCTGTATCTTCCAGATGATGGAACAAGCTCAGAGAGGTGAAGTCCCTTGTCTCAAGTCACAAATAAGAGGTGTCCCTGAGTTTTGAACCAGGCCTGACAGGCTCTGGCCATTCACTTTGGGTTGTGTGTGGATGTGTAGGAATGTCTTTGAGTAAGTGGATATATTTGTGGGCTCTTAAAAGATTTGCCCTCTCCCTTGCAGCCTGGCCAGGCACCGAATAGGGACAAAGAGGCACCGAGTTTGTCTTGAAATACCACAGGAGGTGAGTCAGAGTGAGCTCTTCCCCAAGGAGGAGCTGAGTTCTGAGCAGTATGAGATGACGGAGTGCCCGGCAGCCCTCGCCCCCGTGAGGCCCACCCATAGTTCTGTGCGGCAAGTTGAGGATGGTCTTACCTTCCCAGGTTAGTTGACTATGGTGTATTTTCCACAACCTTAACTCATACATGTGTCCCGTGTCAGATGCCATATTGAGTGCTGAGTGAGAAATAAAGCAGAGTGACAGGTCTGTGATCAGATAGTGTACTTGGAGTGTGAGAAGTGCTTTCGGTAGGGATATACAGGGTGGACTGGACACGTAGGGAAAAGCTCCTCCCTCTGCCTGGTCAGGGGTCAGGGAAACACTGGAGGTTTTGGTGAGGGTGACTCTTACAAGGTAAGTAGGACCTTCCCAGGTGGACAGAGAGGAGGGATGTAGAAGGGGTGTCCCAGAGGGGAGGAGCAGGGCACAGGCGTGGAGATGGGAGATTTTTTTTTTTGAGATGGAGTCTTGCTCTGTCATGCGGGCTGGAGTGCAGTGGCGCAATCTCGACTCACTGCAACTTCTGCCTCCTGGGTTCAAGCGATTCTCCTACCTCAGCCTCCCAACTAGCTAGGACTACAGGTATCCGCCACCACGCCTGGCTAATTTTTTTTTGTATTTTTAGTAGAGATGGGGTTTCACCATGTTGGCCAGGATGATCTTGAACTCCTGACTTCAGGTGATCCGTCTGCCTCGGCCTCCCAAGTGGGATTACAGTCTTGAGCCACCGTTCCCAGCAGAGATGGGAAATATTAATAGCATGGTCCACCTGGGGGAACTGGTGGGGAGTTTCCCTCAATTGAATATTAGGGTAGAAGGCAGCTGTGTGACCAGAAGGTGACGCTGGAGAAATAGGAGAGGATATAGGGCTGTCTGCCATTTTCATTTCCTCACTTGGAAGCTTAAGAAGCCATTTATATTTCAAGAGTGGGAGTGGTGTGATCAGTGTTGTTTAGCAGTCACTTGGAAGGTCATTGAGGCTAGATTTGTTGGAGAAAGGCTTGTATCTGTCTTGGGTCAGGTATGACGCGAAGATGTGGTCTGCTGACAGCCAGGTAGCACTGTGGACTGTCGTGCTGGGCTGGCTTCTCTTCAGCAGATTTTCTTTCCCTTTTTTCCCTTCAAATTTATGTATTTATATTGACAGATAAAATGGTACATATTTGTCATATACAATATGATTTTTTTGTTTTAGAAACAGAGTCTTGCTCTGTTGCACAAGCCTGTGCGAACACAGCTCACTGCAGCCTCAACTTTCCAGGCTCAAGCAATCTTCTTGCCTCAACCTCTCAAGTGGCCTGGACTACAGGCGTACGCCACCATGCCTGGCTACTTTTTTGTTTTTTGAGACGTAGTCACTCTGTCACCCAGGCTGGAATGCAGTGGCGATCTCGGCTCACTGCAATCTCTGCCTCCCGGGTTCAAGTGATTCTCCTGCCTCAGCCTCCTGAGTAGCTGGGACTACAGATGCGGGCCATCACGCCTGGCTGATTTTTTATATTTTTAGTAGAGATGGGGTTTCACCTTGTTAGCCAGGATGGTGTTGATCTCTTGACATCGTGATCTGCCTACCTTGGCCTCCCAAAGTGCTAGGATTACAGCCGTGAGCCACCGCGCCCGGCCCATGCCTGGCTTATTTTTAAATTTTGTAGAGACAGGGTCTCACTTTGTTGCCCAGGCTGGTCTTGAACTCCTGGGCTCTAGCAATCCTCCCATCTTGGCCTCCCAAAGTCCTGGGATTACAGTTGTGAACCACTGCTCCTGGTCCAACATGATTTGTGAAGTATATATATGTTGTGGAATGGTTAAATCTAGCTGATTAAAATACATATTACTTCACATAGTTACCATTTTTGCAGTGAGAACATTTAACATACACCCTCTTAATATTTTTCAAGATCTTCAGATTTTCTAGGATGGGCTGGGTAGCCAGGTCTCTGCTGAGCTCAGACTTGCATTTCCTGCAGGAGTTTGGAGGAAATGGCAGCTGCCCCTTACTGAGTGTCTGCTGAGTGCCAGGCCGTGCTCAGGAGTCTTATTTATGAGCCCTGTAGAATTGTAGTAGCATCTTCTCACTACAGAGGGAGAAGCTGGAGGCCAGGAGGCTGGGCAGATAGCCCTGGCTCACAGTGCCCCTCAGTGACAGAGCCAGGATTGGAAGCCAGGTCCCATTCCTAGCCCATGTTCCTTGTGCTTTGCCACTCTGGCTTTCATCAGATTCACGTGTGCAGGTGGAACTTGGCTCTGTCTAATGTGTATGTGTGTTTCAGATTATTCTGACTCCACTGAAGTCAAATTTGAAGAGCTCAAAAATGTCAAACTAGAAGAGGAGGATGAGGAGGAAGAACAAGAAGCAGCAGCCTTGGATCTTTCTGTGAATCCTGCGTCTGTAGGGGGACGCCTTGTCTTCTCAGGCTCCCAAAAGAAGTCATCTTCCAGCCTGGGCTCTGGCTCTTCACGGGATTCTATCTCTTCTGATTCAGAAACTAGTGAGCCTCTCTCCTGCCGAGCCCAAGGGCAAACGGGAGTTCTCACTGTGCACAGTTATGCCAAAGGGGATGGCAGGGTCACTGTGGGAGAGCCATGCATGAGGAAGAAAGGAAGCGCCGCCAGAAGTATCAGTGAGCGGGAGCTGGCAGAGGTATGGGCTCCAGGCAGTGGTGTGGGGTGGGGAGCTGCCCTGAAGGACACCCTGTCGGGGAGGGGATCTGTGTTGGGGAGGTGGGTCTGTGTGGTGGAGGTGCTGCAGGAGGGCAGGAGAAACCCTCAGTCAGTGCCTCCAGCCTGCAGTGGTTGTGTCCAACAAAAGCCTGGGTGGCATTCACTCTCCCGGCTTGTTCTTTGCTGGGAGTTGCTTTTCTCATATCCCTGTGACTTGTGATTCCAAGAATTGCATCAATGCAGCCTCAGTCACAGCAGCAGATCCTCCTCAGCCCACTTGGATCACAATGCCTTTTTTTTTTTCTTGAGATAGAGTCTTGCTCTGTTGCCTAGGCTGGAGTGCAGTGGCATGATGTTGGCTCACTGCAACCTCTGCCTTCAAGGTTCAAGCAGTTCTCCTGCCTCATCCTCCCGAGTAGCTGGTATTACAGGCGTGTGCCACCACGCCCAGCTAGTTTTTGTATTTTTAGTAGAGACAGGGTTTCACCATGTTGGCCAGACAGGTCTCGGAACTCCTGACCTCAAGTGATCCGCCCACCTCAGCCTCCCAAAGTGGTGGAATTACAGGTGTGAGCCACCGTGGCTGGCCTTTTCAGTTGGGGTGGGTGGGAACTCTTCCTCTGACCCTCATTGCCTTAGCGGCACAAGGGTTAGAATGGCTGCCGTTGGAGCCCACGTGTTTGGGGGTTTGGGATAAGATGAGATGAGATGGCCTTTCTTTT
>NW_012111586.1:1656955-1659931 GCF_000951035.1 Colobus angolensis palliatus
GTTAGCCAGGATGGTCTTGATCTCCTGACCTCGTGATCCGCCCGTCTCAGCCTCCCAAAGTGCTGGGATTACAGGCTTGAGCCACCGCGCCCGGCTCAAGGGTTTTTTTTTCTTACAAGTCTTGACTGCTCGGTAGACTCCCAGTATGACATTGATAGAACATCCTTTTGGACACCAAGATGCATTCCCAAAGCTATAAATACGAGCATGTGTGTTCAGGCTTCCTCCATAAATATATGTTGTCACCAAAAGCTGATTCCTGCTTTTGTGTAAAATGGCTCCTGGTGGGTCTGCCACTATGGGTGATCAGAGTCATGTCAGATGCAGCTGGACCCACACTACCCAAGTGACCTTCCCTGACTCCCCAGCCTTACAGCTTATGTGGGTCAAGCTTGCAGCTTTTGATGAGGTGTGGCAGATATAAGAAGCCAGTGCAGAAGGTCCTCTTTATTCCCTATTCCCTTACCTTTAGTTTTTAAAAATTTATCTCTTAAAAATCTTCACTATGGAAAATTTCTGAAGTGTGTACGGAATACCATCACGAGCCCCCGCGTGTACTCATCATATATATGATTAGCATTTGGCACATTTGCTTTCTGTTTTCTTTGGCTGCAGTACTTGACACTCAGTCATATTCACATTTCCCTAGTGTTGCCAATAATCTGTTTTTATGGTATGTTTGTCTCCTTGTTGTTAATACTGGTAACTTTTCTCGGTGCCTTCTCTGAATCTCAGGGTACGGTTTTTGTAGACTTCCTTTTTAACTTGTGAATGTTCCTCTTTCCATCCCACTGTGGTTGCAGGCTAATGAGCTAATAACTACTGTGTTTCCTTCTCATTGCCTCTGATTGCAGTTCTGTATGCCTTATGGCAGCTTCCATAACTGAGGGCTTTTTCAGCCTGGAAACCAGAATCTCTTAAACTCCCAGTTGCCACCCAGCAATTCTTCCTTCACAGAGGCCCCGAGCCATTTCGTCCATCCTACTGTTCACTACAGTTCATGCTGTCCTCTTGCTGAGTCTTCCTGACATTCTTGTTTCTAGTTGCAATCACAATCACAAAA
Source organism: Colobus angolensis palliatus (assembly GCF_000951035.1). Classification (NCBI taxonomy): domain Eukaryota; kingdom Metazoa; phylum Chordata; class Mammalia; order Primates; family Cercopithecidae; genus Colobus; species Colobus angolensis. Next base: position 1,658,019 of record NW_012111586.1, read on the forward strand.
AGCAGCTAAGAAGTAGCAAGAGCTCACTGTATATTAAATACTTTGTTTTTATTTTTTGAGACAGGGTCTTGCTCTGTTGCCCAGGGTAGAGTGCAGTGGCACAGTCTTGGCTCACTGCAACTTCTGCCCCCTGGGTTCAACCCATCCTCCCCACCTCAGCCTCCCAAGTAGCCGGGACTACAGGTGCACACCACCACTCTTGGCTAATCTTTGTATTTTCTCGGCTCATCTTTGTATTTTTGTATTTTTTGTAGAGATGGGGTTTCACCGTGTTGCCCAGACTGGTCTCGAACTCCTGGGCTCAAGTGATCTTCCTCCCTTGATCTCCCAAAGTGCCATGATTTCAAGTGTGAGCCACTGTGCGCCCCACCGCCCCCCAGCTATTAAATACTTTATATGCATTGTTTAGTCTTTGTATTACTGCTTAATTAATCTTATTACAGAGTCAAGTGTTTGTGGGAATTTTTTGGGGTGGGAGGTGCAGGAAGCCAATAAATAACACCTGTCCTTTTTCCTCTCAAATTTGGAACTATTTAATTGATGATACAAGAGTCAGGCATATGGAGCTTAGAATGTTGCTTTATTTACAAGTTAAAATGATTGAAGAAAGTGACTTTTAACCTGTGGCCAAATGGCCCTGCTACTCATTTACTCTTTTTTTTTGAGTCTGAGTCTCGCTCTGTTGCCCAGGCTGGAGTGCAGTGATGCAATCTTGGCTCACTGCAACCTCCATCTTCCGAGTTCAGGTGATTCTCCTGCCCCAGCCTCCTGAGTAGCCAGGATTACAGGCATGCATCACCACTCCTGCTTAATTTTTGTATTTTTTTAGTAGAGATTTCACCATGTTGGCCAGGCTGGTTTGTAACTCCTGAGTGCCTGCCTCAGCCTCCCAAAGTGCTGAGATTACAGGTGTGAGCCATCGCGCCTAGACTACTCATTTACTCTTGATGTCTCCAGGCCCCTCTAGAGGCAAAGCATTTCCATGGAAGCCCTCAGCTTCCATGTGGTGTGGACATAGGCCAGAATGCACTCCCTCTCCAAAAGACAGATCCTATTGAAGTGAATCACAGCTTTTAAGGGGGTGGGGAGAAGAAAAGCCAGGACTCCTTCCATGTGGAAGTATGCTAGGGGAAGGGGTCTTTTCTCTGACATGTCTCTCTTTTTCAATCCTCTACTCAAAAACCCTTGAGTGTCTTCTTGGTTCCTTTTTATTTCTGTATATACTTCTCAGGTCTAGCCTGATGATAGTACCCTAATACCCTCTCTGCTCCATCGCCATCCATCCCTCCACCTCCAACATGTGCTAGCTTGTTTGTCTGAACTACTTAAAAGTCTCTAAAACTGTTTTGGCTGCCCTGCCTCCACTACTTTGTGATCATTTACAGCATGCCTGCTCTAGGCCAGGACTGTGCCTTCAAGGAACTCATAGTCTAGGAGAGATAGATAAGAGCAAATCATTCCAGTACTTAATGATACGTGTTGTGGTACAAGTGGGAGAGTTAGCAGTTCAGCTTGGGGTTGCACTATGGATTTCAGGACTGCCCGAGAGAAGGAAACAGTTTAGGCCTGAGGTTAGAAGAATGCCAGGTGGATAGAATGAAATTGAAGAGAGAATCTGGGAGAGTAGGATGTTCTAAATGCTCATGATAGCTCATGCCAGTGTCAAAGCACTTGGGAATCTGCAGTGGTTTAGTTTGTCTCAGGTGTATAGGACTAGAGAGGACCTCAGGTGGTGCTTTTGGAGGATATTAAGAGCCAGAACCTGGAGGGTCTGCTTTGTTGCTCTGTGAAGCAGTTTGACCTCCTGGTTACGGTGTAGGGAGCAGCAGCAGAAGGGTCCCCACCATATGCACCATATGGATTTGGAAATTGAAAACTTCCTTTTTTTTTTTTTTGAGACGGAGTCTCACTCT
>NW_012111586.1:1661831-1684411 GCF_000951035.1 Colobus angolensis palliatus
AAGGGGGTGGATCACCTGAGGTCAGGAGTTTGAGACCAGCCTGGCCAACATGGTGAAACCTCATCTCTACTAAAAATACAAAAATTAGCTGGGCGTTTTGGCGGGTGCCTGTAATCCCAGCTACTCAGGAGGCTGAAGCAGGAGAATTGCTTGAACCTGGGAGGCAGAGGTTGCGGTGAGCTGAGATCGCGCCATTGCACTCCAGCCTGGGCAACAGAATGAGACTCCATCTCACAAAAAAAAATAAAAAAAAAAAAGAAAAATATGGTCACTTTCTCAGATAACTATGCCATTATTATACCTAAGAAAACTACAAAAATTCTTTAGCATAATTTACTATCCAGTCCATAATCACATTTCCTCATTGTCCAAACAAAGTCTGTTTTACAGTTGACTGGTTTGTATCAGGATTAAACCAAGGCCCACACCTGTGATTTGATGATGTTTTGAAGTCTTCCTTAATGTAGGCCAGCACCTCTCCCCATTTTTTCCTCACCATTGACTTAATCAAGAAGCTGTCATTGGTTGTCCAGTAAAGGGTTTTTTAAGTACTGCACTGATGTTTTAGAAGATTGTTCTGGAGGCAGTATAAAGATTCTGGGGGGGAGGAAGAAAGAGGCAAAATTAGAAATTGTTAACAGAGGTTCTCTTGAAGGTGGAATTATGGATGATTTCACTTCCTACATTTATGCATCATTTGAATATTTTTATGATTAACATGTTATTTTTATAACTAAATACTTCTACTTCAAGAGAGGAGGAAAAAAGATTTGAAACAGGGAAACCAATTAGGTACCTGTTTCTTTAGTCTGAGAAAGAGGTAGTGAGAACCTGTGGGTGGTGGTGATAGGGATGGGGAGCAGAAAATGGACTTGAGCTACTTGGAAGGTAGGTGCATAGGACTGGGTGACTGGATGTGGGGTGAGTCAGAGGGTAGCATGGGGCTTGACTCGGGTTTCCAGCTTTGAGTTCTTGGGATGGATGGTGGTGCCATCCATATAGGATAATGGTTATAAGAAAACTAGAGGGTTTTTAGTGTGGGCCAGGAAACGATTTGAGTTTGGGTATGTCTGGAGGGTAACTTCTGTGAGGTAGGCTATGGAGATACATAGACACAGCCTTGAAGCTGGGGGTGGAAGGGTTGGTCTGTGGGTGTGGGAGTCACCAGGAGGGCACTGGTGGGTATGGAAGAATGTGTGTAGAGTGAAGAACAGTTTCACAGTGTGGGGTGACGGGAGAGGGCCCAGGTAGGAGAATGTGAAGGAGCAGCCAGAGATCAGGAGAACTAGGAAAGAATAGTGTATCCAGGGCCAGGGCAGGAGAAAAGTTCAAGACAACTGGAGATATGGCCAAGTGTGCCTTGTATTAAAGGGCAGGGTCCTGCTGAGTGCGGGAAGTTGAAGAGGTAGTGATTGGATTCTGGGGATCTAAGGAAGTGGGAGTGCGGGTGGAGGGACTGGAGGGGATGGCTGCAGATAGGTTTTTTGTTTGTTTTTGAGACAAGGTCTTGTGTTGCCCAGGCTGGAGTGCAGTGGTGCGATCTCTGCTCACTGCAGCCTTGACCTCCCAGGCTCAAAGGATTCTCCCACCTCAGCCTCTCAAGTAGTTGGGACTATAGGCATGTGCCATCGTGCCCAGCTAATTTTTTTATTTTTGTAGTGATGGGGTATCCTTATGTTGCCTAGGCTAATCTTAAACTCCTGGGCTCAAGTGATCCTCCTGTCTCGGCCTCCCAAAGTGCTGAGATATAGGCATGAGCCATCACACCCAGCCTGTGTTTTTAAATTGTGGTAATATATACATGATATGAAATTTACCTATTTTAACAGTTTTTGTAGTATACAGTTCAGTGGCAGTAAGTACATTAACTTTGTTGGGCCGCTGTCACCAGAATGCAGATGGTTTTGAGGTGGGAGGAGATGGGGAATTTATCTCTGAGGGTCGCCTAGAGTAGTCAGATAATTACCTCTGCTTAGTGCAACCCAGTGCTTTTCAAAAGCCACTACTCTTAGAAACTCTTCATTGGTTTCCATCTAGTTCCCTTTCTTCTTTGAAGCTCTAGAGTACTTGCTTCTTAATGCCCTTGCCATAGGCTGGTGAAGAATATAACCTTCTAGAAGCTGGGCTCTGTGCCACATTCAACCTCATTTCTTGAGTTACCAGCCCGGTCCACAGGGCTTGGCCTATGAAACCCTCTGTAATGAGGATGGAATGAGTAAATGGAAGGTCAGGTTTGTTTTAGTAAGAAGCCACCATCAGAATTAATTGACTGGGAGGAATAAGGGACAGATAGTCAAGGTTTGGGGGCAGAAGCTGAGCAACTTTGCCCATCCCTGGAGAGGTCTAATAGCACTGGATCTATATTTGTAGACAACTGGGTTCCTTAGAGCACCCTTATATTCCCCTACCCCCACTTTAAGCATCCCCAAGCTGTGATTTGGGCTGCCTGCTGTTCAGTTTCCATGCCACCATCTATGTCAAGGGCCTTTTTTAGGTCAGTTTGGTAAACTGCAGTTTTTGGTAAAAGCACCCTGGCTGACTGGCTGCCAAAGCTGTAGAGTTTTCATTACCTACTGACTGAGCCTCAGCCATATGTCTCCTGCAGAAGTTCTTGTTAGTTCAAGCTGCTTTGAAAAGTGAGTTCCCAAAACAAGGTGGGAGAACAATTGGTTCTTCTCTGTACAGAATAAACCCTAACAGGAACACTAACCTTGATGCTGGTGCCGGATGTTGGAGGAGCGAGGAAAGAACTCAGGAGCCTTGAGCTCCAGCTTTCTTACAGGCAGGGCCCTGGGAAACTACCTGCTATCCCACCCTGTCTGCAAAAAGAGCCCTTTGGGGAAGGATTTATTACTGCCATTTTACTGGTAGGGCTGCTACTCGTCCAGGCGCATACAGCTAGTTGGTTTCTGTTATATACTGAGGGAATTTAGAAACTGGAGCAATCCCAGGGAAGGCAGCACCATGAGAAGGGTGCGGATGCCATAGTAGCAGGAGGAGTACTGGCCAGGAGATGAGGAAATGTGAAAAAATATTCAAATATTTGAATGGACCTGACTACTTTGGTCAGAGGCAGCATGACGGTAGTGGAAAGGGCTCAGACTTCAGACTTGGACACTAGGTCTCTGTCCCTGAGGTTAGAAATCATGTCTTGTTCATCTCTACACTGCCAAAACAAGTATTCCCACCGTATGCTGGCTATATAGGAGGTGCTGTGAACATACTGATCATGGAAAAAGTGTCCTCTTCCTTTCCCAAGCTGCATTCTGGTGTTCTTCACCTTCACCCTTCCACCTCCTCTGGGTGATCTTAGGTACCTCCTACCCTGTATTCGTTTCCTATTGCTGCTATAACAAGGTACCACAAACACAGAGGCTGAAACACTTGTGCTCTTGTGGTTCTTTAGTTTAGAAGTCTGAAATGGGTTTCACTGAGCTAAAATGAAGGCGTCAGCAGGGCTGTGTACCTTCCTGGAGGCTCTCGGGGGAGGACCCATTTGCTTGCCCTTTCCAGCCTCCCTAGGCCGTCCACATTCCTTGGCTCCTGGACCTCTACGTCCATGGTCAAAGGCAGGGGCATCCAGCCAAGTGTCTCTGGCATCACATCACTCATATAGACTCTTCTGCTTCCTTCTGTTGTATTCCCCATTGGGATTATACTGGGCCCACCTGAATGATCCAGGATACTCCCTATTGTAAAGACTATCTGATTAGCAGTCTTAATTCTCTTTTACCATGGTAGAATAACATATTCACAGGGATTGGGATGTGGGCATATTGGGGAACCATTATTCTCTCTACCAAATATCCTATTATCTCCCTTTCACAAGCTGCTGCTTTGCCTATAAAGCCGAGCTCATGTAGCCCCTATACAATTCTAGAGGAAATTTCTTTCTCAAACTATGATCTCATTTTTCCCTTGATCTTTTCAAAAATACTCTGTGATGTATTCACTCCTTAGTTTCTTATTCTTTGTCCACTGGAACTTATCTCAAAAACCAGTCCTGATAGCTCCCTGTTGCTGAGTGAGTCCCTTGGCCACTTCCCTGCTCAGCTCTTCTGTGTTCTTTTGCCTGTGGATCTCCCCCTCCCCGAAGCCGTCCCTTTGTTGGCTTTCTGGTATTCCTCTTACCTGTCTGCTTCGGAGTCTCCTTTTCTCCCTTCTTCCTCCTGTCCCTGGAAGGCTTAGTCAATTTATCACCCACGACAATCTCATCTCCCACCATTATAATTCTGAACCTGGTGCTGCGGGTTCCCAGATCTTGCTCTGACCTCTTTTCTGAACCCCCTGAATTTCTTATTGCCTCCCCTGGGTATTTCCAAATGAAAAGACCCTTGGATCCATGTTGTGTACCCCACACAGCTTGTTTAACCTGGTTTGTTATTAGCCTCCACTTCCTCCACATGAGCCCTGTCACCTTGGTGGTCCAGGCTAGAAATCCCCACCGTTTCTGGCTTCTTTATTCTCATTCCTTTTTTCCCTAGTCTGCCACAGCCCACAGGTTTAGGCCTATTGTCCAGGTGCCCTCAAAGTGATGGCGGGGGCAGGTCGGTGGCAGGGGGGGAAACAGGAATATTATTGGGGTATAGGAATAAAGCAACATTAACTTTATTTTTATCTTAACCTTTTATAGTCTATTTTTGCTTTAAAATGTGCATATGTGCATTAGTATTAGTATATGTAATTGATTAGTAAGTAATATATAGGTTGGGGGTACGTGCTCCTAAATTTTCTATTTACATGGTAAGACTATCAAAGTTGGGCAAGTATGAGTTTTCCAGTTTGTTTTAACCAAAGAACCCTTTTACTTACTTATTGATTGATTGGAGACAAAGTCTCACTTCTGTCATCTAGGCTGGAGTGCAGTGGTGCAGTCTCAGCTCACTCGCTGCAGCCTTGACCTTCCAGGCTCAGGTGATCCTCCCACCTCAGCCTCCCAAAGTGCTAGGTTTGTAGGCATGAGCCACTGTGCCTGGCCAGAACCCTTTCTTTAAGTGAAATCTTAATCAATTAAAACATACAAATCAAAAGCAGAGCCATTCTGGTTGGAAAGAAGGTGGGGCCTCAAGCCCTTTTTGTTCACTCTAATGGAAGCTCCTTAGGCGCTTTCCGGATATACATTTTGAAAACCATTTTGGTTTAGACAGTTGATACAGTTCAGGTCTGATTAAATCTATGGTCATGTAAGTCTTCATGGACATCAGCAGGAAAAGATCCCTAATATCCTCACTCCACCATATTCCTCCATACTGCCGCAGCATCCTTACTCACCTAAGCACAGATCACATCTTCTTTGTTTCTCCACACCTTCTTCTTTTCCTGAGCAGGCCTTTGCACACAGTAGGTGCCCAGTGAATATTTGTTGAATGAATGGCAAATGGATGGCAAAACTTGTTGGCAAAATTTACATTTGGAAGATTAGGCTCTGTTCTTCCTGGACATGGCCTGTTCAGAAGTTGTTTTCTCTTGGCATTCCAACTGTGGTCCTTAACTCCTGGGGCTCTGTGTAGTCGCACATGGAGTCTGTAGGCCCGGGGTGTCTTCTCTAAAGTAGCACTGCAGCATTTATGGCATTGGTTTTTGTCACAGTTGTAAAGTGGCCCTCTTTCAGGCCTCATTTCCTTGCTTATGGATTTTGCTAACCCTACATCTCCTAATGTCAGTGTAACCAAGTTTTAAATATGTTGATTAGAAAGAAACCCTTCTGTAGTGTTTCTGAGTCAATCCTGTACATTTAAATCTAATTACATTTGCTCTGACATTATGTAAATGCAGTGTTAAATCAACCTTTCCCTTTGCAGCCAGGCCAGAGTTTCAGATGCACTTTCCGTCCTCACTGATGTTCTCCCCTAGAGAAGCAGCAGCTAACTGAGGAATGAACAGTATCTGCTAGAGCTGAAGTCTTGGCAGTGTATAAGGAGAAGGTGGCCTATTTTACTTTTAATAGGTTAGCTGCTGCTCACCCCTTTGGGTGTCCCCTAGACACTCCTGGGTGGCCCAGCTGCCTGGCATATTGTAACAGGTACTGTTGACCTACTGGGCCAAGGGAAGGGGTGCCTAGGCTCCTTGGGGGCTCTCTCACTTGGGCCACCTCGGTAGTCTCACGGCAGTGAGCTTAAGGGACGGGGCAAGGCTCTCTCAGAGCGGAAGCAGGCTTGTTTTTGGTACATTTGTTTCAGGCCGCTCCTGAGAAGGCCAAGAACCACACTTGGGTTTTCCCCAATATTTATATAATCCTGGTTCAGACTAGTTTGGTACGTGGTATTGTCACTTGGCTTTTTCTAAGACAGGTATTTTCTGTGTTTGGTTTTATATGTCTTTTTGTTTCTCTGTGCCCCTCTCTTTCCTTTGGTTTTCATTGTAAGGGTGACTTGTGCTGTCTCTCAAGTGGAGACAAGACCAATTTAATTTCTTGTGGTTTGCCTAGGTTGCGGATGAATACATGTTTTCCCTGGAGGAGAATAAGAAGTCCAAGGGACGCCGTCAGCCTTTAAGCAAGCTCCCCCGCCATCACCCCCTTGTGCTACAGGAGTGTGTCAGTGATGATGGTAAGTGTTGTTTTTCCTTCACCAGGAAGAAAGCAGCTCACCACATGAGACTTGACAGGACAGGACATCAGAAGGCCAAGCTGAGGGATAAGGGTGGGCCTGTGGCTTACCTGCTCTTCCAGATTTCCATAGAGAGGACTGGATTTCCTTATATCTAATTCACTAACCAGATTTCATTATAAGTTTGAGTATCTTGCAGTGTACCTTAATAGGGGATAATTGCAGGCAGGTTTTTTCCTTTCTTTTCCTGGGAAGTACACGGCTGATTTTTCAAGATAGAAACTCCTGTCAGTGATGCAAAGCCTTGTGCTGGATATGTGGCTGCAAAGATAACTAAGATATGTCTGTGCCCTCAAGACACTCACAGCGTAGTGGGGAAACTGGACAGGTGAACAGAACTCAAGAAAGAAGAGGCAGCTGGGCGCGGTGGCTCACGCTTGTAATCCCAGCGCTTTGGAAGGCCAAGGCGGGCAGATCACGAGGTTAGGAGATCAAGACTATCCTGGCTAACACATGAAACCCCATCTCTACTAAAACTACAAAAAATTAGCCGGGTGTCATGGCCCATGCCTGTAGTCCCAGCTACTCAGGAGGCTGAAGCAGGAGAATTGCTTGAACCCAGGAGGCGGAGGTTTCAGTGAGCTGAGATTGCGCCACTGCACTCCAGCCTGGGCAACAGAGCGAGACACCGTCTCAAAAAAAAAAAGAAGAGGTGTTACTCTGGGGCAGAAGGACAGCATGCCTTGGAGAAGAGGAGCAGGAGGCTGTAGTCAGAGGAATTCTAGTCAGCTCAGTGTGGCTAGAGCTGGAGGGCAAGGCCAGAGAGTGATAGGTGGGTTAGGAGGAGAGGGACCAGATCCTGGAGAGCATTATCACGGAGGCCAGAGTGAGGAGTTTGTCTTAACTGGCATTCAGGAGCTAGTAACACGTTTCAAGCAGAGGAATGACATGGTCATTTAGATTCCTTTAGAAAAGATCACTCCTAGTGCTGGCATCTTGAGGATGGCTTTGAGAGGACCACATGGGCTTCCATAATGGTCTGTCTACAATATGTAGGTCTGAAGTAGGATAGTGGTGGTAGGGAATATATTTGGAAGATAAAATCAACTGGATTTGGTGACTGGCTGTGGAGCTATGAGGATGGTAGTTGAGGAGGATGAGTTGAGTGCCTCCCTGGTTTGTAGCTTTGGTTGGGGAAACCTGAGCTCAGTGTTTATGGAGGACGTAGACTTAGGAGTTGGCACTGAGGTGACATTTGATACAATTGTTGGAATAATGAGGCTGTTCTTGGGGAGGGGACCAAGGTGGGTGAGCAGAGGCTGGGGCTAGGTGGACAGAGGAGGGAAGGAAGCCTGTGAAGGAGGCAGAGAAGCAGGGTAAGCAGACATGTGTAAGGAAAACCAGGAAATGTGGCACTGAAGCTCAGGGTACATTGACATCAGTGGAGAGTGGTCTCCTGTGCTGTCTGGAGCCCAGAGATCCAGGAAGATCAGCACTGCCGAGCCTCAGCTCCGGCTCGGTTGGTGACTGGGCCCTGGCACCCTCAAGGAGAGCAGAGTCAATTGTACTTGTTACTCTTGACTAACGTCAGACCCTGTCCTACCTGGTCCTCTCCTTCCTGATCAGTGCCCCATCTCTGCCTTTTTTTTTTTTTTTAAGTAGAAAGATCATGATATGGCTGGGCATGGTGGCTCATGCCTGTAATCCCAGCACTTTGGGAGGCTAAGGCGGGTGGATCACAAGGTCAGGAGATCAAGACCATCCTGGTTAACATGGTGAAACCCCATCTCTACTAAAAATACAAAAAATTAGCCAGGTGTGGTGGCGGGCGCCTGTAGTCTCAGCTACTCAGGAGGCTGAGACAGGAGAATGGCTTGAAACTGGGAGGCGGAGCTTGCAGTGAGCCGAGATGATACCACTGCACTCCAGCCTGGGTGACAGAGCAAGACTCCATCTCAATAAAAACAACCACCACCAAAAAAAAAAAAAAAAAGATCATGATAAACAGGGTGGGGAACATCCCTTCTATCCTCCATTCAGAAGTGTGGCAGAACCCTGAGTCAGGTCCTAGGAAGTTCTCTGTGTTCTTATTCCAGCCCAGACAGAAAGTTCAGGTTCTCTGGGTAGCACTAACCTATCTCCCGATTGGTTTAAAGCAATACAGACTTTAGGAAACTGGAAAAGTTACCAAGAGGAATACAAAATTACCCCCTTCAAAGATGACCATTATAAATATATTAACATATTATCTTCTTGACTTTTCTAGTCAGATATTAGAGTATGTCCATGTATATCTTTTTAAAATAATGCAGTTGAGATAATACACAACTTTCCCCTACTTTTTTTGTTTCGTGTTTTTTTTTTTTGAGACAGAGTCTCACTCACTCTGTTGCCCAGGCTGGAGTGCAGTGGCGTGATCTTGGCTCACTGCAACCTCTGCCTCCTGGGTTCAAGTGATTCTCCTGCCTCAACCTCCCAAATAGCTAGGATCACAGGCGTGTGCTGCGACTCCCGGCTAATTTTTGTATCTTTAGTAGAGACAGGGTTTTGCCATGTTGGGCTGGCTGGTCTCAAACTCCTGACCTCAAGTGATCCGCCCACTTCAGCCTCCCAAAGTGCTGGGATTACAGGCGTGAGCCACCACGCCCAGCCCCATAATATCCTTTAATCTTCAGTCCATGACCATCTTTCCGTCCTTGTCCCAAGAATGTTTTTTATAGTTATTTCTTTTGAACTCTAATATAAATCAAGCTAAGGTCACATACTGTATTTGGAAGTTATGTTTCTTTAGTGTTGTATGCCCCTCCCCCTACTTTAAAAAAATTTCAATTCAAGCATAACAGTTCAGTGACATGCACACATTTTAACTGTACAGCTCAATGAAATTTTATGTATGTAAACTGTGTAATTTTGCTTCCTGCAATTTTCACTTAACGTAGTGAACATTTTCCCTCATCATTCAGTATCACAAATGGAATGATCTGGGGCCACTTTCGGCTTTGTAAACGAAACAGATGTCAGTGTGTTAATTGTTTAGTTGTGAGTGTGAGCCTGCCTGTCTGTTTCTGTTTCTTCCATTCTATCTTGGTCACTCCTGTTTGGCCAGGATAACGAAAAAAAGTCTGTGCTTGGGTTCTGGGCACCATGGCTCCTGATTGCAACTGAACAATGGGGCATATAGGGGTTGATTTTCATTGTCTGCGTTGGTGTCCTTAGGGTACACTGAGGTGGCGCACAATGGCAGCTGCCAGATGCCTTCAGATTAAACATGACTGTGAGGGCAGGGTAGAAAACTATCTGCACTGAGCTGGAGTTGTCAGAAATGAAGAAACAGGCACCTAATGGAAGTACAGACCAGAGCTCTCCTTGGCTGCTTTGAACAGATTTCAGGGGCCTTTGAGAAAGCACTTCTGTTTGGGAAGAAGGAGGGTCATAGCTGAGGACTGATGATGCCACTCACAGCGAGATGCAGGGATCCCCTAGGATGCCCTGTGTGATGGGGCTGGCACAGAGCCAGTCTCCTTTCAGGGGCCGCATACTTGGGCCTTGCTTGGTCACACTTGCCAAAGAAGGGCATAGCAACTGTAGCTTCTCTTACCTCCCTCGCATGGTAGAGCATCTGGAGAAACATTTTGGACATCTACCAAAGACTGCCCTCATTTACTCATAACCTTCAGAATTTTGGCGTTTCCTTTACTTCCCTGTTTCTGTTTCCTTGTTTCTGCTGGGAGCTTGTGGACTATGCCCATGTTTTACTGATTTAGGAAGAACTGGGAAATGTGCACCTTCATCACTTATATGAGTTTTGTGAGCAAACTTTTTTTGATTTCCACTTAGCAGTATGTCCCTTTCTTGTAGGAAGATGCACCCAAAGGGGATTTTTCCTTCCCAGGCCCTGGTGAAGTCTGATGAGTTGTATGTTCTGCTGTCTAGCGTACCTAGGAGACACCATCTGTCATGACCAGGGATATATAAAGGGCCAGGAAGTCAGTATTTTAGGCTTTACAGCCCTCATTAGTCTCTGTGGTTGTCACCGTCTTTTTTTTTTTTTTAAGCCCCAATGCTGAAAATGTAAAAACAAAGCTGGGTGCAGTGGCACGTGCCTGTAATCCAAGCTACTTGGGCGGCTGCAATGGGAGGATCACTTGAGTCCAGGAGTTTGAGGCTGTGGTGGGCTATGATCACACATGTAAATAGCCACTGTACTCCAGCCTGGGCAGCATAGCGAGACCCCATCACAAAGATGTAAAAACAATTCTTAACTTCCCGAGTGGGCTGGATTTAGCCTGCAGGATATTGTTTGCCAGCGTCAGGACATCACATCTTGTGGCTGGGAAGAGGAATCATCTTGGACATGTAGCTCCGCTTTCTTCTGAGGCAGAGCTAGGAGGGGTTGGGGAGCCTTGTCCAGAATAGGTACAAACCCCTGACCTTTCCAGAGGAAGCTGGAAAGTCCTGGCCAAGGACCATGATATTACAACTTTTAAGCTTTGCCAATTCCCTGTTATTTTCCTTCCTTGTTTAGCTGCACTAAAGGGAAAACTAAAAGGTAAAGGACTTAACAGGCTGACATTTTGGAGGCAGCAAATAAGATGGTTTCTGGCAAGATGGTGCTTCATTCTGCTGTCCTTGGGCAGAGGGGCTGAATGTGGTAGCTGTTAAGGGAGAGCAGAGCAAGCTGAGCTCATGGGACAGGAGGAAAATTGGAGGCCATGAGTCAGTTTGGCCAGGGAATGGGGTACTGGCAGGACTGCCTACACATCATCAAGATACTGAAGGAGTCTACTGACAGTTCTTCCATCCTTTGCCTTTATCATCCTTAGGAATCCAGGAGTCACCCTTGGTCCAAACCTAGGACCAGGAGTCCTAGTTGAACTCATCTGCTCTCCAGGCAGAGCCACACATGTGCAGGGTTGGTGCTGACTCACATTTCTGTTTCCTCCGCTAGAGACATCTGAACAGCTGACCCCTGAGGAAGAGGCTGAGGAGACAGAGGCCTGGGCCAAGCCTCTGAGCCAACTGTGGCAGAACCGACCTCCAAACTTTGAGGCTGAGAAGGAATTCAATGAGACCATGGCCCAGCAGGCCCCTCACTGCGCTGTCTGTATGATCTTCCAGACTTACCATCAGGTAAGCCAGCTTCATGCACTCTGTTTACCCAGGACCAGCAATCAGAGGGAAGCTAGATTTAATTGTGAGTATATAGCTTGTCACTGATTGTCTTGGGAAAGGCCACCTCCATCTCTGGCATTCTCTGCCCCATCTGTGTATTGGTCAGTCTTCTCCAGGCAGATAACCCAGCAACATGGGTTTCAATTGAGAATGCTTTGGAGATGAGCTGAGAGTGGGCTTGGCTCCCCTTTGCACATGCACTCACCACAGACATCATTGTTTGCAGAGCAATCTGCATTTTTCTTATTCTGGTCCGTGGTTATTCCTGCCAAGTGGTTTGTAGTCCTGGCCAGTGTGGAGAACTAATTTCTTTACCACAGTCTGAACTTCAGCTGAAAAGCCAGATCCTCTAATGTTGTTTTTCTTTTCCCATTGCCACAATGGGTGTTGCCAGTAGCAGAAGGAACTTGGGAGGGGTAGAAGCAAGGGCCCGATATGTGAGGAGGGGTTGGGAAGCAAGACTGCTGAGCTCAGCTGTGTGCTTCATACTCTAGGGCATCTATGGATTCACTCATAGATCTCTCTGGGTCCAGCTCTAGGATGCCAGGAAGGCATTCACAGCAGCAGGTGCCAGGGGACCAGCTCAGTCTCAGCTGGAACCTGCACAGCATGGCAGGTAGATAAGTGGTCCTTAACCTGCCCTGGTGGTTAAAGTAGCATGGCTACTGCTGAGGCTGGCAGGGCTCCCGATTCATGCTTGCTGAAAATGGAACCTCAGAGCAACACACTTTGGATTAGGAACTCACTAAATCTTTCCATTGACAAAAAGCAAAACCAAAGCCTTTGCCTATGAGGGGAGTGAATGGCTGGGTTCTTACTATAAGCAGATCTACTAAATAGGAGCTTCACAAATGGCATAGGCTCTGGGATTGACATCTTTCTGGGCCTCATCCTTGGAATGGGGATGCAGGTGCCATCCAGCAGATATTTGCAATCAGTATAGTTTGCCAAGGGAAGTATGTGGATATAAGTTCTTCCTGGAGGGACCCTGAGCCAGGAATCACACAGGTGGGGCTCCAGCCATGTAACAGTGCTGCAGCTCAGGTGACCTGCTAACAGGCACCACAAGAGGCAATTAGTGCTGGCCTATTAGGAGCATCTGCTCTGGGTACACTCCCTGGGTGGGGTCACTGCATGGTGTAGCACATAAGGGAGCCCACAGTAGCAGCCTAGCTGCTAACATTTCAGTGCATTTTTTTTTTTTTTTTAAAGATGGAGTCTCAGTCTGTTACCCAGGCTGGAGTGCAGTGGCGTGATCTCGCTCACTGCAACCTCTGCCTCCCCAGTTCAAGCGATTCTCCTGCCTCAGCCTCCCAAATAGCTGGGACTACAGGCATGCGCCACCACGCCCAGCTAATTTTTGTATTTTTAGTAGAGATGGGGGTTTCACCATGTTGGCCAGGCTGATCTCGAACTCCTGACCTCTGGTGATCCACCTGCCTTGGCCTCCTGAAGTGCTGGGATTACAGGCATGAGCCACCTCGCCTGGCCTCTCAGTGCATTTTGTTACCACTTGCTTTGGGAAGATTGAAATCCCAGTTGCCTCTTACCTTGCTCCCTTTTCTCAGTTGTCCCCTAGGGGTCTTTGTATAATGCTGCTGTGAGAAATTGAATTGGAGTCATTAGAGGTAACTTCAATTAGCAGCTCCGGGATAATGGCTGTGCACCCGGGAGCTGTAGCCATAGTCAGATTGGTAAGAGAGCCAGCTTTCTGCTGATAGAGCAGGTGGAAGGCTAAGAGCATAGACATGTACTCACTGAGGTGTACACTTGTTCTTTCCCCTTAGGTTGAGTTTGGAGGCTTTAATCAGAACTGCGGAAATGCTTCAGATTTAGCCCCCCAGAAGCAGAGGACCAAGCCATTGATTCCGGAAATGTGCTTCACTTCGACTGGCTGCAGCACGGACATCAACCTTTCTACTCCTTACCTTGAGGAGGATGGCACCAGCATACTTGTTTCCTGCAAGAAGTGCAGCGTCCGGGTCCATGCCAGTGAGTGCTGCTCACCTTTCTGTGTGTCCTGTCCCAAGAGTATGGGCCTGCCTGCTGGAAGTTCTTGCTACCTCCTGGCCTCCCAGCCCCTAAAAGATTGTTGATGTTTTATTGGGAGAGTCTGTTGCTAGCTGATTTTTTCTGTGTCTCCAGGGGTCCATACTGGCACTAGGCATCTCTGTGCCATCTCTTGGTTGCAGATAGCAGAAAGGGATTAGTCCCTGCCACTTACTAGGTGTTTGTACCAGTGAATCTACAGTTTCTGACTTTTTGAGACTTTGAGCCATACTATATGCCTGAGTCCTGGGGACTCAGACTAAAGAAAACTAAGGGGTTTCTGTGAGATTTGCTTGTAGCTTTGGGAGGTGGTATGTGGAAAGGAATTGCAAATCTCCCTTCTGACTCTGACCACTGGGTTTAATTTTCACATCTTGGTGCCTCTGTTAGGTTGCTATGGGGTCCCCCCTGCAAAGGCTTCTGAAGACTGGATGTGTTCTCGCTGTTCAGCCAATGCCCTGGAGGAGGTGAGTGATCCCACGTGGTTACTGTCTTCACCATAAGTCTTGGTGCATATTCAGGGCCGGACGATTTCATGTTGGACTCAGTATTCCCAGCAGTCTGCATAGGCTCTGGTATGCAGTGATGTCAGAGAGCAAGTATTGTGAGAGTAAATCCTATGACAGTGAGAGTGGTTGCTGCCCACTTAACGGAGTCTGGACGCTGTGTTAGCTCCATTATGTGAAGACCAACTAGTGGTCTTCCTGTGGGAAGAACGATAACTCCCTTAAAAGAATTTAGCCATTTTGAGTTGGAGCCTCAGAAAGGGGCTCAGATGATTCATTGTGCAGTTTTCTCTTCACCGTACCCCTGGAACCTGGCTGTACCTAGCCCACAAAAGAAGCAGTCAGATCCCTGTCGTGCCTCTAGTTGGAGCAAAGTATCTTTCATGACTTTGCTAAGAGTTGTTATTAGCAGTAACAGTGAAGAGGATTATATGAAGTCACGGGAATACTTGGCACACTTTAGCCCTGAGTGGCCTCTCCTTCCGACAGGGCGTCCTGGTGCAGGGGCTGCCTGGGTGAAGCCCCACATGCTATTATGCTGCTTTCTTATGTGGAGGAGTTGCCCAAAGCAGGTCCAGGGGAGAGCAGATTGAATGTTAATGACTTGGTGTTAACCACTTTTTCCTCCCTCTCCTTTCTTGGCAGGACTGCTGTTTATGCTCATTACGAGGAGGGGCCCTGCAGAGAGCAAATGATGACAGGTAAGTTTCCTGAGCAGTGCCTTGGAATGCACAGGCTCAGTTCTGAAGCACACAGTGTCTTTGTGAGGGCACTAGCTGTTCTTCTGAATGACTGATGAGGATTTGGGAAGCACATCGTGTGGAGCTGGAATAGCATCTCCAAGACTCATTTTAAAAATGGAATGCTAAGGGAGCCAAGCAGTCCCAGACTTTCCAACTCCAGCTGCTCCTCTGCAGCAGAGATGTCAATGACACCCTCCGTTGGAGGCGCTAAGAATGGACTCATGAGAATATGAAGGCTGTGAAGGTGATGCGCAGGGACTGTGTGGGCTGGAGTCAGGACATTCACCTTGTCACAGCTGGCGCTGGTGGGCAGAGGCGGCCACAGGCTAGCAAGCACTTCTCCACATGGCAAACTCCCTGGCTCAGACCTGCTGTTTGGAATGAAACGAGTGTGCTCAAGGAGGACACTGAGGAGAGCTCAGACAGGCCCACCCACTATGGAACCAAATCTACTGAAGTTTCTGGGCTTCTCAGCTGTTGGGCAACTCATTTTTATGGAGTGAATCTTTGTGCTTAGACATATGCTTGGTTGCTCTGAGGTGGAAACGTAAGATGAATGAGGTTTCTGACGTGGGAGAGCTGGCTGTTCAGGGCATGGTGCATGCAGGTCAGTGCTGAGTATCCTGCTTCTAAGTAGAATCCCGTGGCAACTTGCAGCATATGTTCAGTCCAGCCGTCTGCCCTCAAGAGTCCTTGTCATGCTGTCCCTGAGAGATGGCTACTCTGCTTGCTGCTTCTGCTCCTTCAAAGGCACTTGCTGCCATTATTTGAGGTCACTGTGTTCCTCACAATCACAGGATAGTGCTGGGAACATTCTTATTTGGAGTGGAAATGGCTCTGTTTGAACCTCTCACCTTTACCTCTGAATGCCTGTTCTTCCCTCCAGGGCCACACAGAACAAATCCGTTCCTACTCTAAAAAGACAGCCCCACTAGTACTGCAGACAGCTTCATGGAGCCCCAGTGTTGTCTGTTGTAGGTTTTCACGTAGCATGGTTTTAAGAATTGTCACCATTTTAGTTCTTTTCCTCTTGGTGCATGCTAGTTTCCCAAAATGTCCACAACTTACTTTAGTTCTTAAGGATGTCCGTTGAATACACCTCTCAGAGTAAGTGGGGCTTGGGTCAAACCTTAAGGATTAAACAGTGAGTCAGCTATGGAAAAAGGGAGCAGAAGGGAGAGGTCATTTCAGCCTGGGGGAGAGGTTTGGGCAGAGGCCAAGAGAGAGAGCTGTGATTACTGGCAGATTGGGGCACAGCCGGCGATGTTTTCAGGAAGCACTTGGGTCCTGTGGTAAAGAGGTCTGCATGGAGCTCTCCAATTTATTCTCACTCCCTGAAACCTGCCACACACCATTAGCCTGCGGCTCTGCTCATTTTTCGACAGACAGTGAGTGAGTGGTATAAGAAGCATGATCCTGTGCTAACCTAGGGCAGTGGGCAGTGGCAGCAGTGGGGGTGACACTGCTTCCACGTACTCAGAGGAGAGACGGTTCTGGTTCTCACCGTCCTGGGTCCCAGGCACGTGCTGGTGGGAGTCAGTGGTCACCCAGGTGAGGGAGGAAGCACTGTCAGCAGGCCCACATGAGAAGAGAAGGCCACAGAACTTTGAGCCCAGAGGTGACTGAGGTAGCCTTTGCCTTTTGGCAGGTGGGTCCATGTTTCATGTGCTGTGGCAATTCTGGAAGCAAGGTTTGTCAACATTGCAGAAAGAAGTCCGGTGGATGTGAGCAAAATCCCCCTGCCCCGCTTCAAACTGGTAAGGGTTTGTAGACTACAGAATTTCCCGACTTACAAGTACCTGGGTAGAAGAGAACAGGGACCCCCCTCTGTCCCTTGGTTTTGGTTAGAGTTTGTGATTCTCACTCTGTGGTTAGATTCCTTAGTGGAGGCCAGGTGTGGTGGCTCACGCCTGTAGTCCTAGCCCTTTGTGGGGCCGAGGTGAGTGGATCATTGAGGTCAGGAGTTCAAGACTAGCCCGGGCAACATGGTGAAACCCCAACTCTACTAAAAATATAAAATTAGCCGAGAGTGGTGGTGTGCACCTATAATCCCAGCTCCTTGGGAATCTGAGGCAGGAGAATCACTTGAACCTGGGAGGCGGAGGTTGCAGTGAGCTGAGATTGTGCCACTGCACTCCAGCCTGGGCAACAGAGCAAGACTCTGTCTCCAAAAAAAAAAAAAAAAAAATTCTTGGTGGATAAAGTTGTAACCAGACCTGGATTAGAGCAGGCTGGTGTGTCCTTGTATTTTGGGAGGGACTCTTACTTGCTTGACTTTGCATTTGGGAGGGGAACAATAGAGGAAGCTGTAGTGTCAGTTCCTGCAATCACTGGTTTTCTTCCCCTGTGCTGCAGAAATGTATCTTCTGTAAGAAGCGGAGGAAAAGAACTGCTGGCTGCTGTGTGCAGTGTTCTCATGGCCGCTGCCCAACTGCCTTCCATGTGAGCTGCGCCCAGGCTGCCGGTGTGATGATGCAGCCTGACGACTGGCCTTTTGTGGTCTTCATTACCTGCTTTCGGCACAAGATTCCTAATTTGGAGGTGAGAGAGGGTGCCATTCTAGAATCCTCTTGACATTTTTCATGATCATTTTCTCTGCATGTTTTCCATTTATTGTGTCAGGAACAATTTCCTCAAGCATTCTGCATTATGAAGAGTGCTAATGAGTTAAGAGATTGAGAGATGGCCCCTGTCCATCTCCACTCCCTGCCTTGTACTCCATAATCCAGTAACACCAAACTGCTTGTAGTTGATTCCTTTTGATGATCTCTTTACTTGTCTGCCTCTCCATCAGGATAAACTCCTTGAGGGTCCATATCTTATTACTGTGGGCATCCTTATTACTTAACCTAGTGTCCGGGACATGCAGAACCTCTGAAAATGTTGAGAACAAATGGGGAGGGCTCCCAAGAGTTAACCATGAATTGCCAGAGAGTAGAGATTTCTGCAGTTCTCTGAATGGTAAAGATTAGAGAAAAAGTGACATGTAATGTTAGCTAGAGGAGCTACGAAGAGGATTGGGTAGAAGGTGGCATTTGAAGTGGGTCTTAAACAATAAGAAGGAATTGTGTGCGGAGACTGTTGTGTGCAGAGCTTCAGAAACAGAACGAGCAGGCTGTGGAAGAAGGACCCTGAAAGACTGGTTATGGGAGTATGACAGTGTGTGGGAGTGTGATGCCTGAGAGGCGGACAACGGCAGAGGATGAGGGCCCTGCACTGCCACTCTCAGGACTCTGACCTCTCTTCACTGGATGAGGAGAACTTGTTGAATATTTTGATTCTGAACTATAGTTTTTGATAATCACTTAGGTGTTTGAAGAGAGGATTCAGAATAAGAATTTGAGGCCAGAAAACCAGTTAGCCTAGGAGAGAGTGAGGTCTGAAATGGGAACACATAGGCAGGGCTTTGGGGTACATTTACCTTTGAGATCTCCCAACAGGTAGAACTGATAGGATTTGATGACCCTCGTGGGTTGAGAAGGGGAGAGGAGGAGGAAAGGGGGAGTGAATACTGAAGATGACTCAGGTTAATCCCTTGAGAGATGGGAAGGATGCTAATGTGATGTTAGTAACTGCAATCAGGAACTGAGTTGAAGCAGTGTTGCTCTGCAAGGGAGAGAGGGAGGGATGAGAAAGAGGAAAGTAAATGCTAAGGTCGCTGAGCATTCTGGAGAGTAACTGTGAGGGTAAAGATTTGGCTATTAGCATATAACAGCATAGTTAAATCTAGTTCCCATTAGAAACTGGGCTCTGGAGATTCCCAGTGGGAGGAGCAGGTAGCAGAGCATGAACCAGTGAAAGCAGCTGAGAAAGTGAAGCAAGGCAGTGGGAGGAGGGAGGGTCACATTCGACAGAGAAGGCAGGGCTGGTGTGGTGGTCACTAAGTACCACAAACTGGAGTGTCCCTGTGGGGTAGTCAGGTCAGATGCCAGACCGTAGTCGGGGAAGGCTCTGCCATGAGTAAGTTACAATCTAATAGAGGAGACGATCATACAGGTTTGACAACAATGTGGTAAATACATAATCAAAGGAAGAACGTGATAGACGGCCAGCCCAGAAGGATGAACTTTTCACTCTGCCATTTGGGATTGCAGAAAAGTCCTGATTGGCTGACTGCATTCTTTTTCATAAAGATGTTGAACATGACAGGTGGTCAGGGGTATGGTTAGGACCTTAGGAAGATGGGAACATATTCTAGTGAGAATGAGACTCTGGAGTGTCTCAAGGGCCCTGCCATAGCCATCTCTGGTGCCCTCACCATGCCCTTCTCATTGTGAACTTGCCCTTGACGCAGGTAAAAACTTGAGGTAGTACGAGTCACAGATATGTAGGGAAATAGGAGTTTTTTCATACATAGAATAGTTATTTTGTGATAATCATTAGTACTCCACATGCTTAAGCTGGCAGCTGTAGACTGCTGGTGCTATGAGGAAATTGGGGGGACTGATGAGTTAGTATTTCTTTCACTGATTTATTCTTCAAATATTTATTGAGCATTTACTATATGCCAGGCACAGTTTTAGGTGCCAGGACTATACCACTGAACAAGACAAAAAAGTCCTTGCCCTTCTGGTGCATACAGTATAGTTGAAGGATACATAGAAGCAAGTAAATACACAGTATAGCAGATGGTGAGAAGTGCAGGGATAAAAATTAAGTCAGATAAGGGGAATGGAAGATTAAGTAGTAAGGAATGACATCAATAAGTTGATACTGGGATGGGAGTCAGTGTGCAAGTAACTGGGGAATGGCATCTCAGGTAGAAGAACCAGCAGTGCCAAAGCCCTGGGTGGCAGCACATGTGGCATACTCATTCAGGGAACAGCAAGGGGGGCCAGCATGGCTGGGGCAGAGTGCCTGGGCAGGCTAGCAGGCACACTTGGAAATGAGGCTGTCACATGCTTTGTGATCTTGTTTGCATCAAGGGCAAGTTCAGGATGAGAAGGGCATGATGAGGGCACCAGAGATGGCAATGGCAGGGCCCTTGGAATGGGGGGCAGTTCGTCGTGTGTAGCTGGAGACATCTGGGAAACTTAAGTCTCTGTGCCCTAGCCCCGAGGGTAATGCCGATGCTAAGATGTGATGCAGCTTTGCCTGGGGGCCCAGGCCTCAGGGCACCTATTGAGTCTTTCCTTCCATACTTTGATGTCAGTTCTTGGCAAGATCAGAGAAGTCCTTGTTGTTGTTCAGAGGGTTCTGGGTAAGACAATGTGGTATAAGGGCCAGTTGTGGACTAGCTAAATTTATGGGAGGAGCTAAATTTATGGAGAAAAATGTGGTACTGGTCTCTTCCAGTGTCCTGGCTGGGATGGCGGGTATCTGGAAAGGCTTGTTTTAGCTCCCATCTCTTCTCTCCTTTTTACTTTTACTTTCCCATGTTTATCTTTCCCTGATAAGGAGGGACTAACTGATCTTGGTCTCCATATGCCAGGCCTGCCAACTCCACATGTGAGTAACCGAAGCCTCTGTTTTTTTCCAGCGTGCCAAGGGGGCCTTGCAAAGCATCACTGCAGGCCAGAAAGTCATTAGCAAGCATAAGAATGGGCGCTTCTACCAGTGTGAAGTGGTCAGGCTCACCACCGAGACCTTCTATGAAGTCAACTTTGATGATGGCTCCTTCAGTGACAATCTTTATCCTGAGGACATAGTGGTAATAACTGCACGGAGCTTCTCAGGCAGTTTGGAATGGGGGATGTTTCTAAGGTCTGGCTGGCAGACTGTGTGTGTGTGCCTGCTTCTTCTAGCCAGGCCCATGGTCCCATCACCTGGTCCTCAAACAGAAAGAAGCATCTGTACCAGTCTTTCCTTGTAAAGAAAACTGCATGCTGCCAGGGTACCCTATATTCCCTAGAAGTACCTGGGAATCAGTATTTCTGCAATTCCTTGAAACCTGCAACTGTTGGCTGTCTAAATTGTCCTTGAGGGCATTCTAGTGCAATAGGAGAGCCCAGGCTTTGGAATCAAATGTGCCAATACCAGATTCATTGCCTAGTAGCTGTGTGATTTTAGGAGAATTATCCACCTCTCTTTTCTACCAGGCCCTCTTACTAGAGGTATAGAATCTGCTTTTGTTTCTTCACAGTGGGCTTTAGGGCTAAGTAGAAACTGCCTGGAGACACCACTGGCCTGCTTATGTTATTAACACCTGAGACACGGTGGCCCCACGTGGACCTAGTTCTAGGTCTGGCTTGGTATTGAGGACTTAGTTGAGGTTTCCCCTACCCCCACCTTGCCTTTTCAGTTGGTAGACTAACCAAAGTAGAGAGGAATGAAACAATTTTTTCCTTTAACAAATCAGGTACTGTCCCATGTTTATACCACATTAGCCACTCAGTTGCTAAAAGCACATTCATAGTTACAAGGTAGACTTATAGAAAAGGGGACATTAGTAGTACTCATAGCAGTAGTATAGCTATCATTTATTTACATTTTATTTATTTTTTATTTTTTTGTTTTTTTTTGAGACAGAGTCTCGTTCTGTTGCCCAGGCTGGAGTGCAGTGGTGCGATCTTGGCTCACTGCAAGCTCCGCCTCCCGGGTTCACGCCATTCTCCTGCCTCAGCCTCCCGAGGAGCTGGGACTACAGGCCCCCGCCACCACGCCTGGCTAACTTTTTGTATTTTTAGTAGAGACGGGGTTTCACCGTGTTAGCCAGGATGGTCTCGATCTCCTGACCTCATGATTCGCCCCTCTCGGCCTCCCAAAGTGCTGGGATTACAGGTGTGAGCCACCACACCCGGCCTATTTACATTTTATTTTTGAGACAGGGTTTCACTCTGACGCCCAGGCTGGAGTGCAGTAGCACAATCTCAGCTCACTGCAGCCTCAACTTGCTGGATTCAGGTGATCCTCCCACCTCAGCCTCCCTGGTAGCTGGGACTACAGGCATGCACCACCACACCCTGCTAATTTTTAAATTTTGTGTAGAGATGGGCTTTTGCTGTGTTCCCCAGGCTGGTCTCGAACTCCTGGGCTCAAGTGATCTGCCCACCTTGGCCGCTCAAAGTGTTGGGATTACAGGCATGAGCCTCTGTGCCCGGCCTTATTTTTTTTTTTTTGAGAGACCAGGTCTCTCTATCACTTAGGCTGGAGTGCAGTGGCTGTATCATAGCTCACTGCAGTCTCAAACTCCTGAACTCAAGTGATACTCCTGCTTCAGCTTCCCAGGTAGCTGGGACTACAGGCACATGCAACCATGCCTGGCTAATTTTTGAATTTTTTGTAGCGACAAGGGTCTTGCTTTGTTGCTCAGGCTGGTCTCGAACTCCCAGCTTGAAGCAGTCCTCACATCTTGGGCCCCCAAACCACTGGGATTACAAGAGTTTGAGCCAACACACCTGGCCCTTGCTGTAATTTATTAAGCTGGTACAGTATGCCAGGGACTATGCTAAGTGGTTATTTCAAGTATCTCTTTATCTTCTTATACCCACTCTGAGAAGTATGTGGTATTATCTCTAACTTACAGTGGTTTCAGGACTCCATTTTCTACAAGTTAGAGACCCCAAAGAGCCTGTGTTTCTCTGGGTTATATCTAAAAGTATTTATTCTTATTAGAAGTTAAA
>NW_012111586.1:1685041-1688080 GCF_000951035.1 Colobus angolensis palliatus
CTCATGATCCTCCTGCCTTGGCCTCCCAAAGTTCTGGGATTACAGGCGTGAGCCACTGTGCCTGACCTTAATGTCACTTCTTGATTCAATCTATTGTGATACACTGTTTAGGTTAAAGTATAGGAAGAAAATTCAGCCTTGCACAGATATGTAATTGGAAAAAGGAGAAGTTTTTTTAAGATAGGGTTTCATTCCCGTCACCCATGTTGGAGTGCAATGCAGCAATCTCAACTCACTGCAGCCTCCGCATACCCGGCTCAAGTGATCCTGCTGCCTCAGCCTCCCAAGTAGCTGGGACTATAGGCGCCTGTCACTGGCGCCCAGCTAATTTTTAAATTTTTTGTAGAGATAGGGTTTTGCCTTGTTGCCCAGGCTGGTCTCAAAACTCCGGGGCTCAAGCAGTCTGCCTACCTCGGACTCCCAACGTGCTGGGATTACATCTGTGAGCCACCACACCCAGTCAAGGGAGGTAGGGTAATTGTGATTATTATTCTCTGACATTCAACAAAACTCAATGGAAGTAACAACTTTTTTTTTTGTTTGTTTTTTAAGAGATGATGTCTTGCTTTGTTGACCAAGCACTTCCTGAGTAGCTGGGACTACAGGCATGCCTGGCTATTTGTAGAAATTGGGTCTTGCCATTTTGCCCAGGGTAGTCTCAAACTTCTGGGCTCAAGCGATTCTCTTGCCTCAACCTCCCAAAGTGCTGGGATTACAGGTGTGAGCCACTGCTTCTGGTAGGTTCTTAAGTTAGTTGCAGTGTGGAATCTGAAAGGTCAGTGAACGTTTCATACTGTTAACACTAAAACCCATTGGTCTCTTCTGAATTGGATCTTTCACCCATGCATCCTTTTATAACATCACACATTGGTCATTTAGAAAATATTGGTGCACTGGCCTATGGATAGCCTCTAAATGTTGTTAAATATTATTATAATTTTTTTTTTTTTTAAATTTTTTCAGACGGAGTCTCGCTCTGTCGCCAGGCTGGAGTGCAGTGGTGCAATCTTGGCTCACTGCAACCTCCACCTCCTGGGTTCAAGCGATTCTTCTGCCTCAGCCTCCCAAGCTGGGACTACAGATGTGCACCACCACGCCCAACTAATTTTTGTATTTTTAGTAGAGATGGGGTTTCACCATGTTGTCCAGGCTGGACTCAATCTCTTGACCTTGTGATCTGCCTGCCTCGGCCTCCCAAAGTGCTGGGATTACAGGCGTGAGCCACTGCACCCGGCCATAAATATTTTAAAAATTACATTTGTTAGTATCACTAATAATAATATAAAAACTTGGAATTTTGGGAAGCTTCAAGCTCACAGTTGTGAATGCTGCTTCTCTGAAATGCTAATATTTGCTTGAAAGCCTGAATTTTATTACTGGCAACAGATACCGACTCTTGTTTTCCTTGGCATGACAGGCGTTCACTTAATTCATTTTCAAGAAGATGTCTGCCACATACCTAAGTCTGAAAAGCCATAGTTTGTCAGTCACTTTTTTTCTTTTTTAAAATTTTATTTCATAGAGTGTTTTAAAGACAGGGTACTGCTCTGTTGCGCAGCATCACTGCTGGAGTGCAGTGGCATAATCATGGCTCACTGCAGCCTTATCCTCCTGGGCTCAAGCAATCCTCAGCCTTCTGAGTAGCTGGGACTATAGGTGCGTGCCACCATACCTGGCTAATTTTTTATGTTTTGTAGAGATGGGATCTCCCCTGTGTTGTCCAGGCTGGTCTTGAACTCCTGGGCTGATGCGATCCTCCTACTCCCAAAGTGAGGGATTACGGGCATGAGCCACTGTGCCCGGCCCAGTAATTTTTTTCAAATAAAACTGGTATTCCATGAACAAAGCAGCTAGTGTAATTCACAAGTCAAACAACACAGATATATTTCTTTGAGACAACCAAAAGTGTTTTATGAGGACTTAACACATGTACTCAATGATTAAGATTTAACAAAATTAATAATTTTTACTGCTTCATCAAGGGGTATTGTTACATGCAATTGAGTTTTTGTTCTTTTCTCCTAAATTATGAGTGTACAGTGGTGAAAAATGCAATAACAACTAGTAGAGCTTGGGGTCAGTGCCTTGATGTGCGCTCAGGTGCCAGCAGTTGTACCTATCCTAGGTAAATGACAACACAGTGACAAAGGCTAATAGTTTAATATTATAAAAATAGTCATGTCTCACTTGCTCCCTGACAGTGTCTTAGAAACCCCTCAGAGGTTCACAGACCACATTTTCAGAAGTGCTGTTATAGGAGGTGGAACTGAATTGCAGAGAATTTAAGCAATTTATCAAATATCAAACATTTGAGTAGTTAAATCTTAGAACACCTCAGATATTGGGTGTAGGAGGCTGTAGTTTATGCCTAAGTGTTAGATTGATACAGAATGTATTTACTGGTTACCTATTCAGTAAATGAATTGTCAATAAGTAGGGAACTGTTTCCACTCAATAAATGAACGGTAGCGTGATTGTAAGAGCAGTTGTGAGCATCCACATCCTTTTAGACTCACTGCCCTGCCCCTCTCTGATTTTTATTTTTTAAGCCATGTCCCTAAGGACCTTCTCTCAGGTATACCCATCAGACCTTTCATTCAGCCAATATGCTTGTGTGTTAACCTCCCCCCATACACCAAGCCCTATGCTGGGAATACGATGAGGACTTGGGGTACTTACCTGCTTCTGGAAGGAATAAAAGTTCTGAAGTACTTTGTCAGGTCCCATGGTAGGTGATCCTTTCTCATCTTTCTTGTTAAGAACATAGTTCTTGGTTGGGCACAGTGGCTCATGCCTGTAATCCCACCACTTTGGCAAGCTGAGGCAGGCAGATCACCTGAGGTCAGGAGTTCGAGACCAGGCTGGCCAACATGGTGAAGCCCCGTCTCTACTAAAATTACAAAAATTAGCCAGGCATGGTGGCATGTGCCTGTTGTCCCAGCTACTTGGGAGGCTGAGGCAGGAGGATTGCTAGAACCCAGGAGGCAGAGGTTGCAATGAGCCAAGATCAGGCCACTGCACTCCAGCCTGGGCGACAGA
>NW_012111586.1:1688724-1693019 GCF_000951035.1 Colobus angolensis palliatus
CTGACCTCGTGATCCGCCCGTCTTGGCCTCCCAAAGTGCTGGGATCACAGGCTTGAGCCACCGCGCCCGGCATAACATTTCTTATAGTTGAGTACAGTTCTAGTATTTCTTCATGGCAGAGTCCTGGAGAACCCTCAGGGGAACAGTTGAGGGAATGTAAGAAGGACTCTTGATTCTGGCACTTAACTCCTGTGTTTACTAAGTTTATTATAGCTTGATTTTTTTTTTTTGTCACCTAGAAGCAGGAGAGGGCAGAAATAGGGGCAGACTTTGACTTAGCAAGGTCTTTAACTGTTACATTTTTCAGCCCAGAGAGCTGCCTTGCTCTCTAAAACAGTTACTTTGTCCTGGTTCACTCTTCCCTGAGTAGAGGACAGTTACCTTTGTGTGCAGGTGGACCTTCCTTTCACCCTCCTTCCTTCCTGTTTCCTCAGAGCCAGGACTGTCTCCAGTTGGGTCCTCCTGCTGAAGGGGAAGTGGTCCAAGTGAGATGGACAGATGGCCAAGTCTATGGAGCCAAGTTTGTGGCCTCCCACCCTATCCAAATGTACCAGGTATCCATCCATAGGTTCTACCTTTCTAGGGAGTAGGGGGTGCTTGATTAATTCTGTGCTTCCTGTTGGGCCAGAGGCAAGTCTTTGCTCTTAGGAGAGTTAATAGGTTGGTAACCCTTTCAGAGCTAGGGGTCTGTCCTGTGTCCAGTCTGCCAAATGTGAAGTAAGGTAGTCCTTATTTTAGTGTGCTAACTCCTTCCTTTGACCGTAGGAGACTGCCACTGTGCATGGGAACCAGGGAAAGAGTCAGGGATATCCTAGCCAAAAGGCCTTTGTTTCCTTGGTAGGTGGAGTTTGAGGATGGCTCACAGCTTGTGGTTAAGAGAGATGATGTATACACACTGGATGAAGAGCTTCCCAAGAGAGTCAAATCTAGATTGGTGAGTATTTTCTGTGTGTCCCCAGTTCCTGTCTTGGAGGGAGGGAACAAGGCAAGGATGCATCCCTTTGTATTTTTCTTAGGGTAGCTGACATGTGGCTTGCTTATTCTTCTATAGTCAGTAGCCTCAGACATGCGCTTCAATGAGATTTTCACAGAGAAAGAGGTTAAGCAAGAAAAGAAACG
This sequence comes from Colobus angolensis palliatus, assembly GCF_000951035.1. NCBI lineage: Eukaryota > Metazoa > Chordata > Mammalia > Primates > Cercopithecidae > Colobus > Colobus angolensis. Next base: position 1,689,844 of record NW_012111586.1, read on the forward strand.
GCAACGAGTTATCAACTCAAGATACCGGGAAGATTATATTGAGCCTGCACTATACCGGGCCATCATGGAGTAGGTGCTTCCAGGGTCCAAGGAATTCCCAGCCATCCAGGCAAGAGCACTCTGGGTTCCACAGCACAGCAGACATGGAACTCTGAAGTCTCTGAAAGTGAAGTTGTAAAAAGAAAAGGAATGAAATAACCGACCCATCATCCTCCCACTCACCCTCATTGCATTCCGCTGTAGTGAAAGGACGAGCCGTTTCTGGGCACGTGGCAGCAGTCGCTGATCTCCCAGCTACGGGGCTGAGCACTGGAATGCTGTGGCTGCACTGGCCCCAGTCCATAGAGGGGTCAACTGTGCTGGCGGGACTGGCTGCCCTGTTCCTGGCCTAGGACTTAGCTTCATAACTATCACCTGCACCTACTAGGCTGAGGTGCTGGTACTTGCCCCAACCCCTACTTTTGTATTTATATGTGTGTATGTGTGTGTGCGCGCGCGTGTGGGTGTGTGTATGTATGTTTGGTCTGGACCAGCTTCTGCCAGCCCCTGGCCTTTACTTTCTTCCTTGCCTATGCAGGGCAAACAAAATGTGAAATTCTGCCCTCAGCTGAGCTGAGTAAGGGCTCCTGGGGGTTGGCTGGAGATGGGTGTGGCATCTGTCCAGGCCTGGAACAGCCTCAAGACAGTGCTGGCAGAGCTGCAGTATTGAGATGCTAAGGAGCTGATGCCACCTCTTTGTCTTCCCCTGAAAGAGAACATGGGGATAACATGGGTGTGTGCCCACAACACTCTAGGTGCAGAGCCCCTGTGGCAAAGTATTAGAGGGTGTGGGTGGGGATTACCCTGAAGCGGGGATTTTAATGATGGAAGCAGGCAGAGCCTGGTGGGTGATTCTGTCAACAGAAAATTGCAATCATGCAGGGGCTTGTAGGGTTAGGATGAAAGAACTGGGGCCATTGGAGGCCCACTGTGGGTGGGAGGGAGCTGATTTTGGGGTGGGGGTGGGACTAGAGGGCAATACTGAAGGGGTTAAACAGGTTTTTGCTCCTCGAGAATTTGTTTGCCCGGGCCCAGGGTTGGAGGGCTTCACACCAATACCCTGTGTATACAAGAATCAGATTTATAATACTTCCCCTTTTTTGTTACGTATGAACACTATAAACCAAATTATTTTGAAAACTGGTGCATCACCTTGTCCTTAGCAATAAAATGTGTTGAGCAGAGGATTGGCTGTCTGCCCCAAGGAGCCCAAGTGGTCCACGTCAGGCTGGGGGTGTATCTAGAGTCAGACTCTGGAGCAGCGTTGTGTATTTTAAGACAAATCAGTAAGGCAGTCCCTAGGGAATTCCAGAGAGTGGGTCCTTTGCTTGTCAAGCTCTGTATTAGACCAAGTATGGTGGGTCATGGGAACAGGGACACTTCCGGCTCTGAGCACCTCTGTTGTGCTTGCTCTGCCTTAGAGACAGGCAGGATGAGGTAACAGGAAACACCGGACCAATGAGTCCTCTCAACAGAGTTATCTCTCACTGCTGCCCCATTTGATACGTCTTCGTTGAGCTGGCCTAAGTTCATGCCAGTATCTGTGTTATATACACATTGGGAACCAGTGTGAAGAACGGGGTGCGTTTTAGGTGATTGAAAAGCAAGGGACCCAACCTCCAGTGGGATCCTCAGATTGCTCTCCGAGCTGTCTGGTTGGTGAGAAGCTTCCCTTGAGGAAGATGCAATCTCCTTTGGCTGGTGGGTCCCGGAAGTCAAACTGGAAAAGGATGGGGAACCATAGAACAGGGAGGGGGGCAATGAAAAGGTGCAGGACTTGGGCGCCCCAGAGCTGCACTGGCTGGCCCTTGAACAGCCAGGCACTTCCTGAGGCATGGCCCTGTCCAGGTGCGGGAGAGGCTTGGGTCAGCTCAGCTACTCTGGATGCTTCCTTGTGTCCCTGGGGGTGAGAGGTGATTGCTACTTGGTATCTCATTGTGGAGAAAGGTGCAGGAGGTGACCTTTTTTTATGTCAGCCCCCTCCGGGGGCCCAGAGAGGGAAGTTGGCCTTCCCCCCCGCCGCCCCACACTCCACTTGGGGATTCCCAGGGGATGTAGCAAGGGAGGCTGGGCAGAACCAAGCCTTAGTGGATTGGTGAGAGAGCCCAATCCACTAATCCATCCGTCTTTGGAAGAGAGGAACACTTCACCAGCCTTTTTACACAGGATCCCTACCTTTCTCGATGACCCCACTTCCTCCAGTGGTGGGCGCTGGGTTTAATCCCAGCAGTTTTTACTCAACAGGTGACCAGTTTTCCAGAAACCACTTTTTATTTTGGTCAACGTAATAACTCTTAGGAAACCGCAACTCAGGTGATCCAAATCACACAGACCGGCCTATTCTCTCCCCTACTGGCTGCCTATGCAGTCGGGTCGACCTCGAGAACTGGCCCCAGCCAAAAGCGGCACCTCCTGGTCTGCCAGTCCCTTCCTGCCTTAGCTCCTCCCAGAAGCCTTTTTGTAGGGCCAACTGCCTTCCCTCAGTAAGGTAGGGCCTTTGGATCCAAGGTTGCAGTTTAAAGACCACCCCGGCTTTGTTGAGGAATAAAGTTTTAAATACTGCTCCAGGCGGATAACACCAGGGCTCAGCCGCAGGAATGAAAAAGTGGGGTGGGACGCCCTGTGCCATGTCCAGACTAAAAATGTTCTACGAGTCTCTTAACGCTCCATCTCCGTGCCCCCTTACCCACCACGGCCCACGGAGGTCTGAAGCTTTTGGCCTCAGTGAGCGGGCTGGGTGCGCTCACGACCTGGAGGGCGAGATGAGATGTTCCTCGGTGTGAAGTGGCCGTGACTACCCCAGCACTTTGCGTTCCACGCGCGGGCGACGAAACAGGCTCTCGAGGGGAGAGAGCCGTGCGTCCTCTGGGCCGTGAAGCCGGGGGAAGAGGGTTCCTCTAGACGGCTCGACGTGCCCGGGAAAGACACCCGCGCTGAACCTGCAGGCCGGGGCGCTCCACCAGCGCGAACCTCTGACCCTGCACTTGCCGCAGCTCTGGTCCCGTGGTAGGCGGGGTGGGCGGGCCGGCAAATCCGCGGCTCCTGCGTCTATTGGCCTCCTCGGGGCAGCGCAGCTCCGCATTGGCCAGGCCCTCGCTCCGCCCGTCTTCCGCGCGCCCATTGGTCGCAGGCTCCCG
>NW_012111586.1:1693335-1699377 GCF_000951035.1 Colobus angolensis palliatus
CGGGCTGGGCGGGGCGCGGAGCCCGCGCGCTAGTGCCCGGGAAGGAGGGGTCGGGGCACGGCCCAGTCGTCCTTCGGGCTGGGGGCCCGGTATCTGGATGACCTCGCCTGGGTGGGGGCCGCCGAGCCTGGGGGAAAGGCCGCCCGGACGCAGGCCAGGAGGTCTGAGGTCATCTCTGTGTGAGACCCCACAGCGCTGCGCACCTTGGCGCAGAGCACCGACACCATCATTCGGGCCCTGCTGTGGGAAGAGGAAAGAAAAGTCCAGGGAGCGCCTGAGCGGGAATCGGCAGTGTATGGGTAGTGGTTGTCATTGCTTACTGCTCTAGCGGGGGCCAGAACCGGGGTCAGTTTGATCAGCAAAGTACGCCTCTCTTGCTTTCTTTCCTTCTGGCACTTTCCCCTGTTGTCTCCTCGGTGCTTTTGCTTGCAAGAGAATATATCTTAGTGAGAAGAGCAGATTTGGTTAGGAGAGTGTCCCATGAACATTTTGGATTCCTTTTTACAACACTGTCCATTTTTATGATTCCTCAGTAAGCCTCATTTTTGTTTATGTTTCCTTCACGTATGAGGAAGGAGTGAAACCTGATAACGGAATGTAATTAATTGAATGGGGGACCAGTGAAGGCAGCTATTACCTCAGAAAGTAAAATACTCAAACTTTTCAGTGGATGTACTGTGAATTATAGATAGCTGGACATGAAGGTAGGAAAAAACTCTTACTAGGTTACTAAAAGTAAGATAGTCCCCATGACAAATTAGGTTGTTTCTAAGTCAGAATTATCTTGTAGAGATGATCACAGAAATGTTTGGTGTACTTTCAAGTCAACAGAGGATTAAAAGGAAGCTGGCACAGAAATTTATTACCAAATGATATTTTCAAATAATCTCTTAAGGCAATAACAGCTCCTCCTATGATTAGAAATTCTTAACTCAAGAATATTTTGAGATACTAAGTGGTGAATCTCTTCATTTCACATGTCTGTCTAACCATGGCTTAATAAAAATAAAATATTAATGATGAAACAAGGCATTCATGTTCTTAGAGACACAGACAATCAATGGAACGCCTCTTGAGTATATGTTTTATGCAAGGCATTGACTGAGGGGAAACTCAAAACCATTTAAGTTAAGAAACTTGTTCTAATGGGCCTACAATATAGTTAAGGGAATAAAGCACACATATGACAGTGATAACTATGATATGGTCTCTAGAATTCCAAGATGGTAGGTACTATGAGAAACCGGGAAAAGGAGAAATCAGTGTGTTTGAGGAAGGTTTCACAGGGAAGCTGAGGCTTGAATTGGGTCATGAAGAGTGGGTAGGCCCGGCTGGATGAAGAGGAAGAAGTGAGCAGATGAGAAAGTGAGGATGGCAAAGTTGCAGGGGAACCTGAGATGCTCATGGGTGGTTCCAGGGAGTTTCTTAGTAGAAAAAGCAGGATATGAGGTTGCACAAAAGGTGGGCTGATGGCATTAATCCAAGAGGTACCTTTGTCCTGTATGGTGCAAAGAGTAAACAAGTAATAGAATTTATTTCCAAGGAAGCTGGAGGTAACTATCAGGAATACGGTAACACTTTACTTACCATTGTCACTTTTTCTTTTTTTTTGAGACAGGGTCTCCCTCTGTCACTTAGGCTAGAGTGCAGTGAACATGGCTCTCTGCAGCCTTGACTTCGTGGACTCAGGCAATCTTCCCACCTCAGTCTCCCAGTTTGCTGGGACCACAGGCAGGTGACCTGGCGAATTAAAAAAAAAAAAAAAAAAAATTTTTTTTTGTAGAGACAGGGTCTTGCCATGTTGCCCAGGCTGGTCTTGAACTCCTGGGCTCAAGAAATCCTCCCACCTTGAGTTCAAGACTAGCCTGGCCAACATGATGAAATCCAGTCTCTACTAAAAAAAATACAAAAAATAGCGATGGGTGGTGGCAGGTAATCCCAGCTACTCGGGAGGCTGAGGCAGGAGAATTGCTTGAACCTGGGAGGTTGCAGTAAGCTGAGATTGCGCCACTGCTCTCCAGCCTGGGCAACAAGAGTGAAACTCAGTAAAAAAAAAAAAAAAAAAGAAATCCTCCACCTCAGCCTCCCAAAGTGCTAGGAATATAGGCGTGAGCCACCACACCTAGCCCATTGTCGCTTTTCTGATTCACCTCAGCTACTTGGAATAACAGTTCTCTCAACCCAGAAGCTGTACCTTAAATTTATTCTTATTTTTCTTCTTTTTTTCTCCCCTATGTTTTTGGTTGGGTGCCAGCTCTTGTTGACCCTACTTCCACACTGTTTCTGGCATCTGCTTCTGTTTTTGAGTCAAAGCCTCTCTCTGTCGCCCAGGCTGGAGTGCAGTGGCCCCATCTCTGCTCACTCCAACCTCCACCACCTGGGTTAAAGTAATTCTCTTGTCTCAGCCTCCTGAGTAGCTGGGACTATAGGCATGTGCCACCACGCCCGACTAATTTTTGTATTTTTAATAGAGACAGGATTTCACCGTGTTGGCCAGGCTGATCTTGAACTCCTGATCTCAAGTGATCTGCCCACCTTGGCCTCCCAAAGTGCTGGGATTATAGGCGTGAGCCACCGTACCCAGTCTGGCATCTGCTTCTTTTCACTCCTACTGTCATCACACTGATTTGGGGCCATTGGACCATTCCTGTGAATTACCACAGAAACCCCCTAACATTTTTTTCCTTCCTCCCCTCTATTATCTGTACTGCCATCACTTCCAAGTTTGTCACTTCTCCAGCCAGGACTTTGAGTGGCTCCCCATTATCTGTTGGGTTAGGCACAGACCAGCCTGGCATGGGCAATGTGGGCAAACTGATTTCTTGCCATTCTCATATTTTCCAGGTCAGTGGAACTATTTGCTCTTTGTGCTTTGCTGTTTGTGCTCTGTATCTTTGCTCATGTTGGCTTTTTCTATCTTAAGTAGTCTCCTTGACCCTAATTGTTCTTATGTATGTTTCAGGGCCATTTGATACAGAACTTCCTTTGTGAAGCTTGTCTGTACTTCTCTTCCCATCTAGATGAGATGTCGCTCCTCTTTAAGTTTAAAGTTTAAACCACCATAACATTAGAGTCTGCCTTTTTGCGATAACTGCCTTAAATCCTGCTTCTACCCACAATATAAGACTGAAACTATTCAAGACATAGACTGTCCTCTTCATCATCCAACTTTGTACATAGTAGGTACTTGGCAAATATATTTTATATTGAAAATAACTTTGAACCAGGATGGATGCAAAGATAATTATTTATCCAAACAAAATGTTTGTCATTAAAATCTATAAATAAAGTTGTTTATGTGAGAGAATCCCTTACTGAGAGATCTGTATTGATATAGATAGCTTGGATTAGGTTGCACTAACAAAAACCTCAAGACTTCAGTGGCGTAACAGAACAAATTGACTTCTCATTCATGTGACGTGTCCAGCATGAGTGTACAGGAAACTCTTCACAGTCACTCAGGGACTGAGGCTGATAGAAACTTCATCTTTACTGCCATGACCATTTTGATTAAATGAAAAGATAGTGGTCAAGTGGACACTGGCTTTTCAAGTTTCTGTCCCACTATGGCACATGTCACTTTCATTCATATTTTCGTTAGCCAAAGCAAGTCACAGCCATGCCTAACTTTAAAGAAGGTTAGAGAATTTCAGTGTTAGCATATGTCTGGGAAGCAAAGAGCCAGAAATATTTGGTGCATAGCACTAATGACTGCTACCTCATCTGTGGTGTCACAGCCCATTGAAGATTAGAGGTAGCGCATCAGATGGGCTGCTAGAGGCAAACATTGACAGTAGCAAGAAATGATAGCTCTAGCTAGGCATGGGGTAGTGGTAGATTCAGAGTCAAAACTCTTACAAGCACTTGTAAGTGCTCACAGCCCAAGGGTGTTGATACAAGGGCAATCTGTTACATCCCAGTTATAACACAGTCATTCCTGAGGAATGTCTTTTACAAAACTTACTGTGTCACAGCATTCTTAGTAACAAATACAGCAGTGGTTCTGAGATAGCAAAAAATAAAAGTTAAATTATATTCAAGGTATTCAATTTATAAGAAATTGGGAAATGCGTAATAATTTTAGGTGCATTTTCACTCAAATGGTGAAAATTAAAAAATAATCTTAGTTTAGGCCAGGTGCGGTGGCTCACGCCTGTAATCCCAGCACTTTGGGAGGCCAAGGCAGGCGGATCACGAGGTCAGGAGATCAAGACCATCCTGGCTAACACGGTGAAACCGCGTCTCTACTAAAAATACAAAAAAATTAGCCGGTTGTGGTGGCGGGCGCCTGTAGTCCCAGCTGCTCGGGAGGCTGAGGCAGGAGAATGGCGCGAACCTGGGAGGCAGAGCTTGCAGTGAGCCGAGATCGCGCCACTGCACTCCAGCCTGGGCGACAGAGCGAGACTCCGTCTGAAAAAGAAAAAGAAAAAAAAAAATCTTAGTTTAACCTTACTGGTTTAATTGAACCTAGCCAACTTGGTATTTGGGGAGGAGGTGAAAACTTTTGACAGACAGTAGAAACAGTACCGGTTGGAGCCCTGGTTCAGGAGACAGAAGATTTGGGTTCAGATCTTGGGTCTTCCACTATTAATAGTTGTCTGACATTAAGCAGGAATCTTATTTTTGAGCCTCAGTTTCCTCATCAGTGAAATGCATTGGGCAGTGGTGAGAAACAAGTCAGTTCATGTAAAATGCTTTGCAGAGCACGTAGTTCAAAGTAAGCACTCATGATCAGAGTGCTTCTAACCAGCTGTAGCAAGATTAGAAGAAACTTGAGAAATCAGGTGAGGAACCCTCAGAGATACAGGTAGAAGGGTTCCCCTGGATTTCCCCACCTTTTTTCTCCCTTGGACAGCATCCCTACTGTATCTTATTTTTACATTTTTATTATTTTATGTGATTGTATACATTTCTGTCTCTCCTACTAGACCAGGTGCTCTCATCATTCCACAAATGTGTACTGAACATGAGCTCTGCCAGGCTCTGTGCTAGGTGGTGGCTTGATAGGTATGAAGGACGTGTCCCTGGCCTCAAAGAGCCTGCAGTCTAGTAGGACTAGAAGCAAGTAAAGAATACATTATAACCAGATGCAGTTAGAATACATTATAACAAGGGCTGTGGTAGAGGGTCTTGTGGGATCTTCTAAAAGCGCACCTGATATCATGGGGAATATGAGTAGTGATTTTCTAAGGAAGTTCACATCTGACCTACATCTTGAAAAATCAGTAGTTACTAGCTGGGTGGATATGGATTTAAAAGGCTTTTCACACAGGCAACAATGTGTGCCGTGGCCTAGAAGCAAAGAATGTGGCTACATCCTAAAGACGCTGCTGTGGCAGGAGTACGGAGCCTGTTTGGGGAGTGTGTAGGAAATGAGGCTGCAGAAATCGGTCAAGAATAGATGTGAAGGTCTTTGTGAGTTCTGGAATTAGAGCTTTATCCTGAAGGTGATTAGGTGCCACTGAAGGATTCGAGGATAGAGATTTTATCAGCTTCGCCTTTCAGGAACATCACTGTGTGGAAGAGGCAGAATAGTGAATAGCTATTTCCCTCACGTGGGGAGTTCTGAGGTTTGCAGCCATAGTACCATGCCTATGACCTACTACACAAGAGTCATAAAACATTTATGCAGGATGAGAGGTTAGAATGAGGTGAGACTGAACGGAAGGCTGGTTAGGCTGCTGCAATATGTGAGGGACATGTCTGTGTGCTTCCTAGGGCTAGATAAGCAGCAGACCAGGATTTCAGTAATAGTCTCACCAGTTTCTATTGTGTCACCTTGGATAGGCTTCAGAATCTCATGTCTTCTTGGTTTTCAAATTTGGAAAATGAGCACAAAAGTTCCTACCTTGCAAGGTTGCTCTGAGGATTGGAGGGAATAGATACAAAAAACCTGGTCTTGTGCTATTAGTAGATATATACAAACAATAGTTTAACAATAAAAACAAGGCCGGGCACGGTGGCTCAAGCCTGTAATCCCAGCACTTTGGGAGGCTGAGACGGGCGGATCACGAGGTCAGGAGATCGAGACCATCCTGGCTA
>NW_012111586.1:1700942-1705172 GCF_000951035.1 Colobus angolensis palliatus
AAAAAAAAAAAAAAAAAAAAAAAATTCTCACTGGATGGGGTTGCTAAAACATATGCACTTCTCCTTGGGCTATCATTGTTGACTTCCCCCAGAAATTTTGCTCCTCCTCAGTCATCTTCTGATGATTTTTTTAAAGATGATAATGGAAGTTTAGTTCATATTTATTCTCCATTAGATTCTTTATCTGATCATCCTGGCTTGACATGAGTTCTTCCTCTCTGAACTCCTGTAGGACTTAATTTATGTTACTCTGATGAAATGTCATCTACTGCCTTGGCCTATTATTTGTCTATATATCATAAATTTCCTCTTCCTTGATGTCAGTTTTTCTTGCAAAGTAACTGAAAGGTGGCATGTTTATGTATTTTTAACACTGAACCCTTTTGTTTGGAATATGTTAAACAAGTCAGGAAATTCTGTTACTGAGGGTTTAAAGTATGTAGCAGTGGTTCTCAGACTCTTTAGTCTCAGGATTCCCTTAAAGTTTAAAAATTATTGAGTATTCCCAAATAACTTTCATCTTTGTGAGTATTGTCTGTCGATATTTAATGTTTTAAAAATCACTGAGTACAAAAAAATGATAAAAAAATGTTCTTGGCTGGGTGCGGTGGCTCACGCCTATAATCCCATCACTTTGGGAGGCCGAAGTGGGGGGATCGCTTGAGCTCAGGAGTTTGAGACCAGTCTGGGCAACATGGTGAAACCCCATCTCTACCAAAAATACAAAAAAGTTAGCCAGGCGTGGTCGCACACTCCTCTGGTATCCCCTACTTGGGAGGCTGAGGTGGGAAGATTGCCTGAACCTGGGAGGCAGAGGTTGCAGTGAGCCGAGATCATGCCACTGCACTCCAGCCTGGGGGACGAAGTGAGACTCTGTCTAAGAAAAAAAAAAAAAAAGTTCAGCCTGGGTAACATAGTGAGACTACATCTCTTCAAAAAATTAAAAAATTAGCCAAGCATGGTGGCACATCCCTGTAGTCCCAGCTACTAGGGAGGCTGACAGCAGGATTGCCTGAGTCTAGGAGGTTGAGGCTGCACTGAGCTGTGATCATGGCAGTGCACTTCAGCATGGGTGACAGAGTGAGACCCTGTCTCAAAAATCACAGTAACCCACAAGCACACATACTGTTAACTGGGAGAACAATCGTGGTCACCTCATCATGTTATGTAACCTCTAGAAAACTGCTGGACGCTCATAAGAGAACAAGAGTGAACAAGGCAAATAATGTCTTATTGTGAAAATAGTTCTAAACTCGTGGACCCCCTGAAAGGGTCTTGGGGACCCTTGAGGGTCCTTGGACTACACTTTGATATAGATATGAGTTTTTGTGTGACTTTTATATTCTTTTGGTAACAACATAAGGATGGAAACATTAAAAACATCTATTTTCAAAATGCACTCAACAGTTTTCTTTAAAAAACAGCTAGTTTCTAGCCTTTGATAATATTAATGGCAGAAACCACAATTTTGCATCAACTGAAATAGATGTTTATCTTGGAAGGGCAGCTGTGTGTCTATTTGGAGTATCTGCTAGGTGCCATGCTACTTACATTTGCCATCCCAGGAAAGGTCACGAAACTGAGAACAGCAACATTTTTGTAGAAGAAAAATACGTAACTGCTCTTTAAGTTCTAAAACTCTTATAAGCACTTGGCCAGATGATAATTGGAAAACTTCTTCGTGGTGCACGAAAGTTTCAGAGTTTCTCACTGTCTCATTGTCAAGTTTAGTTGTGATCCTATTTAAAATATCCTATTACGGGCTTGCTTTGGCAGCACATACTCTAAAATTGGAATGATAAAGAGAAGATTAGGATGACACACAAATTTATGAAGTGTTCCATAAAAAATCTTTTTAACATCCAATTTTTACGAAACTAACCATATTGATGTCATCTGTACTGCATGAACCGTTCTACATTAGGACGTGAATGAGTGAGTGGCAGTACCACACACTCCACGCTGTGGAATTTTCATACTTCCTGAGGAGTTTTCCTGAACCTCGTGCCACAGACATCTGACTCAGGGACTTAGGAGGCCGGTGTCCATGAAATTAAATGCCAGAGAAGTTTATAAACAGGAGTTGTAGTATTTTTCTTCCAATACCCTGCTGAATCACTTTGAGTGCCCTTCAAGGTGTACATGCCCTCTGAGGGCAAATGACCTGGGCTGTTATAATGGCCTCTTCTTTTTTTTTTTTTTTGAGACGGAGTCTCGCTCTGTTGCCCGGGCTGGAGTGCAGTGGCCGGATCTCAGCTCACTGCAAGCTCCGCCTCCCGGGTTCACGCCATTCTCCTGCCTCAGCCTCCCGAGTAGCTGGGACTACAGGCGCCAGCCACCTCGCCCGGCTAGCTTTTTGTAATTTTTAGTAGAGACGGGGTTTCACCGTGTTAGCCAGGATAGTCTCGAACTCCTGACCTTGTGATCCGCCCGTCTCGGCCTCCCAAAGTGCTGGGATTACAGGCTTGAGCCACTGCGCCCGGCCATAATGGCCTCTTCTTGCTCTGTGCTTAGCCTTCTCCAGTCTGTTCTCCATATTGCTACACAAGCAGCCTTTCTAAAACAGATTTATGTCGTTTCTCTATATACGTGGTTCCCCATTGCCAGTGGGATAAATTTCAGGCTCCTTAGCATGGCTTATAATCCCTCTCCTGCCCTTCTGCTTCAGCTTCCCAGAGTCAGTTTAATTCAGGCAACGCCTCTGAAGCTTTTCCTGAGCCTCCCAGATAGTTATTAATTGCCATAATCTCATAACATCTATTCCTTGTTTATACCATAACTGCATGCATCACTCTGCTCCTTGAGGGCAGGCACCACTCCCTGTGTGCCCACTGCTCTACTCAGGTGTGTAATAATGGCTTTTGCTGGGACTGTTAAGATGGCATAGCTGCTAGCATAGTTCTAAGCATAGTTACTTTACAATAGTACAGCATAGGTTTTCAAAAATATGTCTTTCCTTTCTAAAAAAATATATGAGGAGATAAACAATATGGAACTACTGCATAGGCCTAAAACGTAAAGTTGCAGAAATAATAGCAAGGAAAGGTAACGTTTATATTTCCTTTTTCTTTTTCTTTTTTTTTTTTTTTTGAGATGGGGCCTTGCTCTATTGCTTAGGCTGGAGTGCAGGGATGCAATTACGGCTACTGCAGCCTTGACCTCCTGGGCTCTCCTGAGTAGCTGGGATTACAGGTGCACACCACCATGCCCTGGTAACTTTTTTTTTCTTTTGTATTTTTTTGTAGAGATGGGGTTTTGCCGTGTTGCCCAGGCTGGTCTCAAACTCCTGAACTCAAGTAATACACCCACTTTAGCCTCCCAAAGTGTTGGGATTACAGGCGTCAGCCACTGTGCCCAGCCTATATTTTCTGATGATGTGTTTTACACATACAAGAACAGAACAAACAATTATATCATCATTAAATCTTTTTTCTTTTTTTTTTTTTTAATGAGACAGAGTTTCCCTCTTGTTGTCCAGGCTGGAGTGCAATGGCACGACCTTGGCTTACTGCAACCCCCACCTCCTGGGTTCAAGCGATTCTCCTGCCTCAGCTTCCCGAGTAGCTGGGGTTACAGGCATGTGCCACCATGCCCGATTAATTTTTGTATTTTTAGTAGAGACAGGGTTTCTCCATGTTGGTCAGGCTGGGCTTGGACTCTGGACCTCAGGTGATCCACCCACCTTGGCCTCCCAAAGTGTTGGGAGTAGAGGCATGAGCCACCGTGCCTGGCCCTATCATTAAATTTTTTCTTTTTTTTGAGATGGAGTCTCGCTCTGTCGCCCAGGCTGGAGTGTAGTGGCGCAGTCTCGGCTAACTGCAGGCTCCCCGCCACCGGGTTCACGCCATTCTCCTGCCTCAGCCTCCCAAGTAGCTGGGAGTACAGGCGCCCACCACCACACCCGGCTAATTTTTTGTATTTTTAGTAGAGATGGAGTTTCACCATGTCAGCCATGATGGTCTCCTTCTCCCGAACTCGTGATCCGCCCACCTCAGCCTCCCGAAGTGCTGGGATTACAGGCGTGAGCCACCCCGTCCAGCTATCATTAAATCCTAATATGACATCTTGCTTGAGTTTTTTTTTTATTTTTTAAAGAAAGAGGACATTACATTTTTACTGAAAGGCTTCCTAATGTGTTTTTCCCTTATCCTTCCTTCAACAGAAAAAAGCCACTGTTTGAGTTAAAGGTTTTTAAAGTTCCCATACATGTTTTTATCCTTCTGCTACAAC
>NW_012111586.1:1706454-1710390 GCF_000951035.1 Colobus angolensis palliatus
AGGCGGAGATTTCAGTGAGCTGAGATCACGTCACTGCATTCCAGCCTGCGCGACAGAACAAGACTCTGTCTCAAAAAAAAAAAAAAAAAAGAATAAGCGATGGCTCACACCTATAATCCCACCACTTTGGGATCTGAGATGGGAGGATTACTTGAGCCCAGGAGTTAGAGATCATCCTGTGCAACACAGTGAGACCCCATCTTTACAAAAAATAGAATCATTAGCCGGGCATGTAGTCCCAGCTACTCAGGAAGCTGAGGCAGGAAGATTGCTTGAGCCCAGGAGGTTGCAGCTACGCTGAGCCAAGGTCATACCGCTGCACTCCAAGCTGGGCCACAGAGGGAGACCCTGTCTCTTAAAGAAAAAGAGAGTAAGTGTTAGAGCTGGCGATGTGGAGAAATTGGAGTGCTCTGCTGTTGGGAATGTAAAATGTGTGGCCACTTTGGGGAACACACTGTCATTTCTTCAAGCAGTTAAACATGGAATTACCATACAACCAGGAGATTTCATTCTAGGTGTCCTAGTCCATTTTGTGTTGCTATAACAGTAAGTGAGACTAGGTAATTTATAAAAAACAGATTTATTTCTTACAGTTTTGGAGGCTGGGTAGTCCAAGATCAAGGGGCTGGCATCTGGTGAGGGCCTCCTTGCTGTATCATCTCATGGCAGGACCTGGAAGGGCAAGAGAGAGTGAGGGAGAGGGAGAAAGAGACTGAACTCACCGCCTCAAGCCCTTTGATGATAGGCATTAATCCGTTCATGAGGGTGGAGCCCTCATGACCTAAATACCTCTCATTAGGCTGCATCTCCCAGCACTGTTGTACTGGGGATTAAGTTTCCAACATACACTTTTTTGGGGGACATATTCAAACCTTGGCTCTAGTTACATACCCACTTCCACTCTTAGGTGTATGCCCAAGAGTATGTCCATACAAAAATATGTACATGAAGGTTCATAGCAACATTATCCAGCCAAAAAGTAGAAACAACCCAAATGTCTTGCCAGCTGATGAATGGATAAATAAAATATGGTATATTCCTAGGATGAAATAGTATTGAGCAATAAAAAGCAATGAAGTACTGGGCCAGGCATAGTGGCTCATGCCTATAATTCTAGCACTTTGGGAGGCTGAAGCAGGAGGATCACTTGAGGCCGGGAGCTCAAGACCAGCCTGGGAAACATGGTGAGACCTCTGTGTCTACAAAAGTAAAAAATTAGCCAGGCATGGAAGTGCATGACTGTAGTTTCAGCTACTTGGGAGGCTGAGGTAGGAGGATCACTTGAGCCACATAGTTGGAGGCTGCAGTATGTCATGATCGTACCACTGCACTCTAGCCTGTACAACAGAGCAAGACCCTGTCTCTTAAAAAAAAAAAATGAAATGAAGTACTGATACACACTACAATGTGCTTGAACCTTGAAAACCTTGTGCTCTGCATTGGTTCTATGCCTATCTGGAAAAAAAGCATTATACTAATTGAAGGAAGCCAATCAAAAAGGACCATATATTGTATGATTCCATTTTGAAATGTCCACAATAGGCAAACCCATAGAGAGAGAGAGTAGATTAGTGCTGGGAGAATAGGGAATTTTGGGGAATAGGCAGTGACAGCTAAGGGGTACAGGGTACTTTTTTTAGGGTAATGAGAAAGTTATAAAATTATGATGTTCACACAACTTTGTGAACTCTGAATATACTAAAAGCCACTGAATTGTACACTTTGAGTGAATTGTATAGTATGTGAAGGATATCTCAATGAAGCTGTAAAAAAGAGATAAGGAGAGCTCTAAAGAATATAGAAATGGCAGATATAAGTAACAACCACCACCCCGGGCTGAGATAGAGCACTGGACAAGGAGCCCTCTTCCTCCTCTACTGCCACTACCACCTCCACCTGACTCCACCCCTGGCTGAGATCCAGACTTGGTGTAGTGTCTCACTGGATGGCAGAGAAGTGACTGATGCTGCGTGGCAGAATTTGCCAGAAATCTGCCCTCTAGGGTGCTAAGGAAAGCTGTTTACAGTTAAGTGTCTCAGCTGAGGTGCTCTGCTACAAAACTGCCCAAGAGGGCTCCTGGGGAAGGTTGCTGAATGTGGGACCCTGGAAAGCCATGGATGTTGCTGGGGCCTCCTGAGCAGAGCACATTGGGAGCTGGGAGCCAAACCCTTTTCTTTCTGCAATGTTTCACAAGCACCCTCTACTGACAATGCTTGACTTCACTCCAGCTGGCAAAAGAAAAGCATTTCAAGGGCCCAGATTAACTTTGCAGGGTAGTCAAAAAGGATGAATTTGGAGTCGAGAGGCAAAATAAGTCTATGACTGGCACAGTGGATAATTGGGATCTCACCATACCCGTCCCTTTTTTATTTCCTTTTGAAATCTTCAGGTTATCCTTGCCACCTTGGCTATTGTGGTTTGGAGAAGCTTGGAAGCTGTATCTTTGGGCGAGCTTGCCCTCAGCCCCATTCCCTCTAATTATCTATTTTTAGGTCTCTTTCTGTTCCATTTGCTTGGTTCCCTCTTTCAGACACGAGTAATGTTTGTGGTCGACCTCCTATGATTTCCATTGCTACATGTTTTTGCTTGATTTTGGGGTTTGTTTTGAAAACCTCTTTTTTTTTTTTTTGGAGACAAAGTCTTGCTCTATCACCTGAACTGGCGTGCAGTGGCACAATCTCAGCTCACTGCAATCTCCGCCTTCCAGGTTCAAGCGATTCTCCTGCCTCAGCCTCCTTAGTAGCTGGGACTACAAGCATGAGCCCCCACGTCTGGCTAATTTTTGTATTTTTAGTAGAGACAGGGTTTTACTATGTCGGCCAGGCTGGTCTTGAATTCCTGACCTCATGATCCACCTGCTTCGGCCTCCCAAAGTGCTGGGATTATAGGCGTGAGCCACCTCGCCCCCCGAAAATCTTTTAATTTTAATTTTTTATTTTATTTATTTATTCTTGAGACAGGATCTGGCTCTGTCATTCAGGCTGGAGTACAGTGATACCATCATGGCTCACTGCAGCCTTGAACTCTTGGGCTAAAGCTGACCTCAACCTCCTGAGTAGCTGGGACTACAAGCATGTGCCACCACACCTGGCTAATTTTTGAAAAATTGTTTTATAGAGACAGGGTTTCACCATGTTGCCCAGGCTGGTCTTGAACTCCTGGGCTCAAGCAGTTCTCCCCCACTGGCCTCCTGAAGTGTTGAGATTATAGGAATGAGCCACTGGGCTGTTTTGGAAATCTTTTAACTTTTTATTCTTTTTTCATTGTCTTGCTCATTTTTTTTTTTTTTTTTAACGATTCTTGGCTTTCATGACTCTTACTGTATTTTCAGCAATGTCCACTTTCTTCTCTCCCATTGAAGACTTTCGTTTTTGTGATGGCATTCTTTTTCTTTGTTCACTTTTTTTCTGAGTGCTATTATAATTTTATTTTATTTTAAACATTTTGCTGTTTTCCTCTGAGATTTGACTCGGCCCCTAGCTCTCATTTTACAGAGCCATTCGGGGGTGGGTGGGACTGGAAGGATCTTTGTTAATGGTCTTTGTCAGTTCTGTGAGGGAATTTTTTCTGTTGTATGGTCTTCATCTGCCACGCTTCACCCTTTCCCCTTCCAGTACTAATTCCTTTCTTCCTCTTTTGTTTCAGTATTTTTGTGTAGATTCTGTACTGATTCCTTTTTATTATTATTCTACTATAACTTGTTATTTAGAGAAGCAGTATGATATAAGACTGAAGCCAGATCATCTGGATTTGAATCTTGGCTCTGCCACTTATCAGCACTGTGATTTTGGACAAAATCTTTAGCTCTCTGTGCCTCAGTTTCTTCTTTGTAAAATGGGAATAAATTCCAGAATTATTAAGAACCTTTGGCGTGAACCCGGGAGGCGGAGCTTGCAGTGAGCTGAGATCCGGCCACTGTACTCCAGCCTGGGTGAC
>NW_012111586.1:1711800-1721326 GCF_000951035.1 Colobus angolensis palliatus
ATTCTCCTGCCTCAGCCTCCCGAGTAGCTGAGATTACAGGCATGTGCCATCATGCCTGACCAATTTTGTATTTTTAGTAGAAACAGGGTTTCACTATGTTGGTCAGGCTGGTCTTGAACTCCTGACCTAAGGTGATCTGCCTGCCTTGGCCTCCCAAAGTGTTGGGCTTACAGGCATGAGCCATGTGCCCGGCCCCCTTATGTATTTCTTTTCAAGCATACTGTAACTGATTGAATAATCAGTTAGTCAATAGACAGTTTTTGAGCACCTACCAGGGATAAAATGGTGAACAAAATAGACATGTTCCCTGCCTGGATCAGCCAGAATATAAATACTAAATTATTGTAAATACTTATAAAGTTATAAGTGCACAGTGTAATGGGATAGGGATATATAGGTGTGGTAGGAATATATGACAGGGAGACCTAACCTGAAGCCTGGAGACAGATAATGCTTCCCTACAGAATTAAGGTTTTAGCTGAGACTTAAAAGGTAAGGGTTGGCTAGATGAAGTGGTGGGATCAGGAGGGCTTCAGCCTGACACTGGGAGGTGAATAAAGCAGTGGGTTGGAAGGGCTTCAGCCTGACATTGGAAGGGCATGATAAGTTGAAAACACCGAGAGAAGCTCCATGTTGCAGGCTCATGAAGAGATGAGGTGGCAAGATATGTGGAGAGGTGGGAAGGGGCCAGATATCTAGGCTTTGTTTAAGGAGTCTGGGACTTTACCCTAAAGATAATGGGAAATTTATGAAGTTTAAGCCTGGGAGTGAAATAATCCTATCACATTGGCTGCTGTGTGGAGAACTAATTGGGCAGGGGCAAGTAGGAGGATTAGTAGGCTATTGTAGTAGTCCATGCAAAAGGTTATGGTGACTCGAATTAGGATGGTGGCAGTGAAGAGGGAGGGATGTGTAGTTTCAGGAAGTATTTAGGAGATAAAATTTGTAGGACTTGATTGATTATATGTGCAGGATGAGAGTGAGGAGGAGTCTAGTGTCAAGGCTAATTTCCAGGTTTCTTGTAGAAGCATCTGTGAAAGGGTTGACTTTGATTGAGACAGTAAATGCCAGAGGAAGAGGAAGTTCCTCAGGGTGAAACATCTAGATGATGAGGTATAGCAAGAAGTTAACATACTTGGACTTGGAACTCAGAAGGGCATCTAGACTGAATATGTAAAATTTGGGATAGTGACATAGTTTGGACATTTGTTCTCTCCAAATTTAATGTTGAAATTGGATCCCCAGTGTTGGAGGTGGAGCCTAGTGGGAAGTCTTTGGGTCATGGGGGCAGATCCCTCATGAACTGCTTGGTGCAGTCCCTGCATAATGAGTGACTTCTCCCTCAGAGCTGGTTACTTAAAAGAGAGTGGCAACCCTTCCCTCTCTCTCTTCCCTCCTTTTTTTTGAGATAGAGTCTCGTTCTATCTCCCAGGCTGGAGAGCAGTGGCGTGATCTGGGCTCACTGTAACCTCTGCCTCCTAGATTCAAGCGATTCTCCTGCCTCAGCCTCCTGAGTAGCTGGAATTATAGGCACGCACCACCACACCCAGCTAAGTTTTGTATTTTTAGTAGAGACGGGGTTTCACCATGTTGGCCGGTCTGGTCTCAAACTCCTGACCTCAGGTGATTCACCCACCTCGGCCTCCTAAAGTGCTGGGATTACAGGCATGAGCCACTGTGCCTGACCTCTCCTCTCTTGGCATATGATGTCTGCTCCCCTTCCCCTTCTGTCATGCATGGAAGCACCCTGCAGCTCTCATCAGAAGTAGATGCTTGTGCCTTGCTTCTTATACAGCCTACAGAACTGTGAGCCAAATAAACTCTTTTCTTTAGAAATTACCCAATCTCACCGGGCGCGGTGGCTCAAGCCTGTAATCCCAGCACTTTGGGAGGCCGAGACGGGCAGCTCACGAGGTCAGGAGATCGAGACCATCCTGGCTAACACAGTGAAACCCCGTCTCTACTAAAAATACAAAAACTAGCCGGGCGAGGTGGCGGGCGCCTGTAGTCCCAGCTACTCGGGAGGCTGAGGCAGGAGAATGGCGTAAACCCAGGAGGCGGAGCTTGCAGTGAGCTGAGATCTGGCCACTGCACTCCAGTCTGGGCGACAGAGCGAGACTCCGCCTCAAAAAAAAAAAAAAAAAAAAGAAATTACCCAATCTCAGGTATTTCTTTTTTTATACCAGTCTCAGGTATTTCTTTTTTCTTTTTTTTTAGACAGAGTCTCACTCTGTTGCCCAGGCTAGAGTGTAGTGACATGATCTCAGCTCACTGCAACCTCTGCCTCCTGGGTTCAAGTGATTCTCCTGCCTCAGCTTCCTGAGTATTTGGGTTTACAGGCACACATCACCATGCCTGGCTAATTTTTGTATTTTTAGTAGATGGGGTTTCGCCATGTTGGCCAGGCTGGTCTTGAACTCCTGACCTCAGGTGATCTGTCTGCCTCAGCCTCCCAAAGTGCTGGAATTACAGGCGTGAGCCACTGTGCCCAGCCTCAGGTATTTCTTTATAGCAAAGCAAATGGACTAAGAGTCAGCATAATGCTGGTAAATGAAGTCACAGAAGAGGGTGGCATTGTTTTGGGGATATCTGCAGAATGAGAATGTAAGAAAGCCTAAGATAGTACCCTGAGCTGCTCTCTATATTAAAAATTGTTGTGTGTGTATGTATATATATGTATGCATATATATATATATGCATTCAAATTATACCTTTAGAATGTATTACTTTTTGGAATGTGTACAAATTATATTGTGTCTAGAGTTGGGGAATATAATTGGAAATATATTTTATGTATTTATTTTTTGAGACAGGGTCTCACTGTGTTTCCCAGTCTGGATTGCAGTGGCTCAATCTCAGCTCACTGCAATGCCTGCCTCCCAGGCTCAAGTGATCCTTCGGCTTCAGCCCCATGAGTAGCTGGGACTACAGGCCCTCACCACTACACCTGGTTATTTTCTTTTTCTTTCTTTTTTTTTTTTGTAGAGATGGGGTTTCGCCATGTTGCCCAGGCTGGTCTCAAACTCCTGAGCTCATACCATCTGCCTTCCTCAGCCTCCCAAAGTGCTGGGATTACAGGTTATATTTTTAAACAAACTCTTCCTGAGTGTTACTATATTTGAGGCACTATGCTGATAAATGCTAGTGATTTAACAGACTTAAGTTACAGGTTCTTGTTTCAGATTGTATGCTCATTATCTGCAGAGACAGAAAAAGAGGCAAGATGTTTTCTAAATGCTATGATAGAGGTGAGCATGGGATGTTACGGAGCACAATCATAGTGTAGGGCTGTGATTAAGGAAAGCTTCCTGAAGGAGCTAACGCTTGAACACAGTCCTAAAAGATGAGTGGCAAAAAAGGCAGAGAAAGACTCTTACCCCTCTCACAGTTTCAGGGGCTGTATAAAGGTCAAATTGCTGGAGGACTGTAAAGTGTCCAGTGGATTTGGCACTTAAGAGGTCAGTGGTAAACTGACCCACAATGACAGGTGGGATTAGAAGCCAGATCAGATCACAGAGAGTTGAAGAATGAATGAGAAGATAGAAGTCAGAAGTCCTCTAAGGTGGGGCCTGCGTTTCTGTGTTTCAGTGTCCTCACTGCCTTGTGTAATCCCTAGCACATAGTGTGTGTCCTATTAGCTTTGGATGGAAGAGAGCCACTTCCCTGTCTGGGATAAGATGCATGTATGTGAGAGGATGAGTCCAGATCGCTGTGCTCCATCTGCCTTCTAGAGGGAGCATCTGCAACTCTTTACCTGCATGCTTTTTTTTTTTTTTTTTTTTTTTTTTTTTTTTTTGAGATGGGGTTTCACTCTTGTTGCTCAGGCTGCAGTGCAGTGGCGCAATCTTGGTTCACTACAACCTCCACCTGTCAGGTTCAAGCTAGTCTCCTGCCTCAGCCTCCCAAGTAGCTGGGATTATAGGCATGCGCCACCATGCCCAGCTAATTTTGTATTTTTAGTGGAGACAGGGATTTACCATGTTGGTCAGACTGGTCTTGAACTCCTGACCTCAGGTCATCCACCCACCTTGGCCTCTCAAAGTGCTGGGATTACAGGCATGAGCCACTGAGCCTGGCCTGCATGCTTTTTTCTGACCATACAGGGAGGCCAAGTGCAGTCCCACAGCCAGAATTCTCTGTCTTAATCTACTTCTAGCATTTTTATTTTTTATTTATCTTTTTCTGTCTCTCATGGTTGAGTGCCTGATACTCTTATTTAATTAAATTAATTAATTAATTTTTTTTGAGACAGGGTCTCACTCTGTCACCCAGGCTGGAGTGTAGTGGCATGGTCTCAGTTCACTGCAACCTCCACTTCCCAGTCTTAAGTGATCCTCCTGAGTTGCTGGGACTACAGGCACGCACCACCATGCCTAGCTAATTTTTGTATTTTTTGTAGAGACAGGGTTTTGCCATGTTGCCTGGGCTAGTCTGGAACTCCTAGGGTCAAGTGATGTGCCTGCCTTGGCTTCCCAAAGTGCTGGGATTACAGGCGTGAGCCATCGCACCTGGCTTCATATTTTATTTTTCTCATTCAGTACTATACCAAAAGCATTTCTCTATATCATTAAATTTTTTTTTTAGTTTATACAGCCCTTTTAAGTGGCTGCATAAACTCTCATTTAGATGTTTATTTGAACATTTAGTTTAAAATTATTTTCCCCTTTTAACTTTTCATTTTGAAATAATTTCTCATTTACAAAAGAGTTCTAGAAATATTACAAAGAACTCCCATATATCCCCTTCAGCTAGCTTGTTGTGATGTCTATCAGATTTCTCAACTGCAAAGTTACTCTGTTCCCCTCTCTTAATAGTAAGTAGTGAGGAAATAGTTTAAAACTATTTTATATCTTAATTCTTATTTATTTATTTATAAGAGACAGAGTCTTGCTGTGTCTCTCAGGCTGGAGTGCAGTGGCATGATCTTAGCTCATTGTAGCCTCTAACTCTTGGGCTCAAGCAATCCTCCCTCCTCAGCCTCCCAAATAGCTGGGACTACAGGCACATGCCACTACGCCCAGCTAATCTTAACATTTTTTGTAGAGATGGAATTGTCCTGTGTTGCCCAGGCTGGTCTTGAACTCTTGGCCTCATGTAATCCTCCTACCTTGGCCTCCCAAAGTGCTAGTATTACAGGCATGGGCTACTGTGCCTGGCCTATATCCCATTTCTTTTTCTTTTCTTGAGACAGAGTCTTGTTCTCTTGTCTAGGCTGGAGTGCAGTGGCACGATCTTGGCTCACTGCATCCTACGCCTCCTGAGTTCAAGCAGTTCTCCTGCCTCAGACACCCAAGTAGCTGAGATTACAGGTGCATGCCACCATGCCTGGCTAATTTTTGTATTTTTAGTATAGATGGGGGTTTCCCCATGTTGGCCAGGCTGGTCTCGAACTCCTGACCTCAAGTGATCCACCCACCTCGGCCTCCCAAAGTGCCGGGATTACAAGCCTGAGCCACTGTGTCTGGCCCTGTATCCCATTTCTTGTAAAACTTGTAGGCATTACTTTTAGCATCCATTTATGTTTCTTAGGTGAATTATTACTATAATGGTTCCTAAATGGTGATTTTCTAATTACATTATTCCTTCTACTTTCATCAGCTGTCATTTCACTCTGAGAGCTTTCTCCCTTCTTCGTTTATTAGATTCTTATTTAATGGATTATAATCTGTTATTACCAGTCTTTATCTTGATGCTGAATTGCTCCAAATCTTACCAGTAGGAGCTCCTAGGCTGGTTCCTTTTTTCTTTTGACCTATCCTCACTCTGTTTTCCCACTTTCAGGCACAGGTGGCCCAGACTTACCTCACACCTTCTCTGCCCCAGCCTTGGAGTCAGCCATTCTTCCAAGAAGACTTGCTTCCTTTTTTAAATTTTTTTATTTTTTTTAACAATTGTTTATTGAACTCCTGCTATATGCTATAAGATGATGAGCAAAACCAGACACAATTTCAGCCCTGGAAGGAGAAAAGAGAGGTCGATATTAATCAAGTAGTAACATTAATGGGGGCATTTCTCAAGTGAGAGAAGTGTACTAAGGAAAGAAATGTGATTCTATGATAGGGTAATAAAAGATCCTTGACTGGGGAGGGGCAGCATACCAGTAATTAACTGAGCTGAAGAATCAGTAGAAATTAACTTGGTAAAAGTGGAAGTGGATGGCTGAGTGGGACGAGCATTCAGAAGGCAGGTGCCTGCAGAGAGAGTCATCAGTTTTAACAAGAAATGCTGTATCAGAGATGAAACTAAACTTACTCCTCATCTTTTCTTCTTGCTTCGGACATAACTTTGAAAAATCGTTTATGCTGTCTTTAGCCTCATCCCTTCCCCAAACTTCACATTGTTCTGGGTTTTAGGTGTCTCAAAAATTTTTTTTTTTCTCACCGAAGACCTATGACTTCTCTTGAATATTAAGTGCATTTTTCTTTTTTTTTTGAGACAGAGTCTCGCTCTGTCGCCCAGGCTGGAGTGCAGTGGCCGGATCTCAGCTCACTGCAAGCTCCGCCTCCTGGGTTTACGCCATTCTTCTGCCTCAGCCTCCCAAGTAGCTGGGACTACCTCGCCCGGCTAGCTTTTTGTATTTTTTAGTAGAGACGGGGTTTCACTGTATTAGCCAGGATGGTCTCGATCTCCTGACCTCGTGATCCGCCCATCTCGGCCTCCCAAAGTGCTGGGATTACAGGCTTGAGCCACCGCGCCCGGCCTAAGTGCATTTTTCTATCTGTGTCCTAAACCTTTCTTAAAAAATAATTTCAACTTTTATTTTCAATTCAGTGAGTACATGTTCAGGTTTGTTACATGGGTATTGTGTGATGGTGAAGTTTGGAGTATGATTGATCCTGTCACTCATGTACTGAGCATAGTACTCAACAGTTCATTTTTCAACCCTTGCACCTTTACCCCTCATCTCCGTCTAGTAGTCTTCAGTGTCTGTTATTGCCATCTATGTGTCCGTAAGTACCCAGCGTTTAGCTGCCACTTATAAGTAAGAACATGTGGTATTTGGTTTTCTGTTCCTGTGTTAATTTGCTTAGGATGATGGCCTCCAGCAGCATCCATGTTGCTGCAAAGACCTGAATTCATTCTTTTTTATGGCTGCACCCTGCTTCTTGTTAGTGGAGAATAGTGTTTCAAAACCAAGATCTACGGAGGTTGTGGTGAGCTGAAATCACGCTATTGCACTCCAGCCTGGGCAACAAGAGCGAAACTCCGTCTTGGCAAACAAAAACAAAAACAAAACACCACTAAAATCTAGGTACTGGATATGCTTCATGCTGTTGGGATATGACCGCTGCCAGGCTCTTTCTGTGAGCAGAGCTAAAGAATATATGTAGGGGTGGTGGGCACAGTGGCTCACGCCTGTAATCCTAGCACTTTGGGAGGTCAAGGCAGGAGAATCCTTTGAGTCTAGGAGTTTGAGACCAGCCTGGGCCACATAGCAAGATCCTGTCTCTACAAAAAGTTAAAAAAATTTTAGTAGCTGGGTGTGGTGACATGTGCCTATGGTCCTACCTACTTGGGAAGCTGAAATGGGAGGATCACTTGAGCCCAGGAGGTCGAGGCTGCAGTGAGGTATGATCACGCCACTGCACTCTGGTCTGAACGACAGAAACTCTGTTTCAAAAAAAAATTATATGTGTGTATACACACAAATGTACACGCACTATCCACACTATATTTATTTTTATATCTTTGTATATATACACACACATATATACATGTATGTATACACACATATGTACATATATATATACATACACACACATGTATATATTTCTGTATTATTATTATGTTTGAGACAGGGTCTCTCTTTATTGCCCAGGCTGGAGTGCAGTTGCATGGTCTCAGCTCACTGCAGCCTTCACTTCCTAGGCTCGAGCGCTCTTCCCACCTCAGACTCCTGAGTAACTGGGACTACAGGCATGTGCCATCATGCCCAGCTAATTTTTAAATTTTTTGTAGAGACAATTTTTTTTCTTTTTTTTTTTTGAGGTAGAGTCGCACTCTGTCATCCAGGCTGGAGTGCAGTGCCGTGATCTTGGCTCACTGCAACCTCTGCCTCCCCAGGGAGTTCAAGCCATTCTCCTGCCTCAGCCTCCCAAGTAGCTGGGATTACAAATGTTCACCACCACCATGCCCAGCTGTAGACAATTTTTTGTAGAGACTATATTTCCCAGGCTGGTCTCAAACTCTTGGGCTCAAGTGATCCTTACGCCTTGGCCTCCCAAAGTACTGGGATTACAGATGGGAGCCACCATGCCTGGTTATATATTAAAAACCATTTTTTCCACTGAATACCTCCAATTTCAATACAAGTCAAAAGATTAATTCCAGTTTTCCCTTTCTATATTTGTAACTTTCTTCTCCATCATTGGAAAATCTTGTTCCCATTAGCTTCAATACATTTACTTATCTGGTTAATCCCAAATCACCTGTGGCCACACCCTAGACCCCTTGCATGGACTAATGCCCCTCTCTCCCCTTTCACCCCAGGCACATGTGACTCCCTAAATCTAAGGTTTTTAGATTAAATTATTTAGAAAGGAAGGGATAGAGGGACCTCATTTCTTTTATGGATGCATGGTACCTATTTTATATATGCACTGTAGTTGATTCAACCCCCGTTGAAGGACATTTGGAGTACATTGAGTCTTACTCTGTTATGTTACAAATAGTGCTACAGTAAGTGGCCATTCACATAAGACTTTTTATATTTTTGTCAGTGTATCTTTGGGATAGTTTCTTAGAAGTGAGACTATTGGGTAAAAGGGTTAAAAGCATGTGTAATTTTGTTAGATATTTTCAAATCCCTTCCACCACCAGTAATGTATGAAAGAGTCTGGTGTTACCCCACAGCCTCACTTCTAGAATGTGTCAGACTTTTGTCCTACCGGTGAGCTTGAAATTACATCTCTCCCAGGATCTTGGGATATTGTTTTCCTTGTCTTGGAGGCTTTGGCTTCTTTTAAGCTCTTTTTTGCTCTTGTGTATGTTGTCTACTTTTGGAAATCAGTTTCTTCCTTGGGATTTGTTCTACTCTTGTCATTTGAAGATTGTTTTCCCTAATGGAAAAGACTGAAATAAAACAGATGATTACTTCAGCCTTCTCACTGTCATATTTGTTGAAAGAATGGGTACATCTGTTGACTCACTGACTGTTGTGTGTCTGCCAGAGCCTTGGGCTGTGGTCAGTGTGTGGCTGTGGCAATTCAGCATCACATCTCTTGCATTCGGCACAGAAAGAAGGAGAGGGGTGGTGCCAGCCACTTCTGCCCCCTTCTAAAAGAAAATAAAATTCTTTCTAAGAACCACTTGCCTTTTGTGCGTAGACTACTTACAACTTAAATTTTTAGTTGTTTTCAGTGGGAAGTTTGGACAAGATATATAGTTCTTTGTGTAGTTAGAAATACAAGTTTCTGATTTCTTTTTCTTTTCTTTTTTTTTTCTTTTTTTTTTTGAGACAGAGTCTTGCTCTGTCGCCCAGGCTGGAGTGCAGTGGCCGGATCTCAGCTCACTGCAAGCTCCGCCT
>NW_012111586.1:1722319-1723756 GCF_000951035.1 Colobus angolensis palliatus
TTTTTTTTTTTTTTTTCGGAGATGAGGTCTCACTCTGTTGCCCAGGCCAGAGTGCAGTGGTGCAGTCATAGCTCACTGTAATCTCGACCTGCCAGGCTCAAGTGATCCTCCTCCCTCAGCCTCCCAAGTAGCTAGGACTACAGGTGCACGCCACCATGCCCAGATAATTTTTTGTATTTTTAGTAGAGACGGGGTTTCACCGTGTTAGCCAGGATGGTCTTGATCTCCTGACCTCGTGATCCACCTGCCTCGAACTCCCAAAGTGCTGGGATTACAGGCATGAGCCACCACGCCCGGCCCTGACTAATTAAAAAAATTTTTTTTTTTTTTTGTAGAGACAGGGTCCTACTGTGTTGCCCAGGTTGGTTTTGAATTCCTGGGCTCAAGTGATCCACCAGCCTCAGCCTCCCAAAGTGCTGGGATTACAGGTATGAGTCATGGTGCCTGGCCCTTAATCTTAATTTTTAAATATTATTGTCATCTTCGTTTGTTGTTGCCAGTATGGGGCCATATGTATACATACTATTCGACAGCTAGATTTTTTTCACTTAGCAGTATGTTTAGACACACTTCCCTGTTAGTACATGCAGATATGGCTCATTCTTTCCAGCTGGTACATTATATTCTATACTGTTATTCTCCTGCCCTCGCAGATCCTTTATTCACCTTCGTTTCTTCTGTGTACTGGCAGCTGGTCTCTGTTAACCTGCATCATCTGGGCTTCCTTGCCTTCTGGCTTCCAGCTGGGATCAGCTGATAAAAGGCATGCCAGGAGACCTGAGGGCCAATGTTGGGAGGAGTCAGACTATGTTTTATCCCCATTGTCCCTTGCCGTGGTTCTAGTAGCAGCTGTGCTTGTTGTCTGTGATCACTGCTCTTTAGGGTAGCTTCTCTTCTCCAGCCAGCTCTTGCTGGGCTCCAGTGACACCCTTCTCTTCTTTTGCCCTTTTGGGTTGAAGGGTAGAAATAGCTTCCTGCTGTTGCTAGTCCCTGGATGCTTCACCATCCCGTATTGATTCCTTTAGATGCTGCTCACATAGCTATAAAAAATCCTGCCATTAAATTTCCTTCAGTTTACTCCTTTGCATATGCCATCTCTTTCCTGCTAAGACCTCAGTTAATGTGACCAGGGAGACTTACCGTAATTTAATTATTGGGTCCCTATTACTGGGCATTTAAACTGTTTCTAGTATCTTGCTGTTATACTCAGAGTTGCTAATGAACATTCATGTACATGTCCTTTTTAGTATTTGTTGGAGTATTGTTTGAGAAAAAAGTCATAGGAATAGAAACACTAGGTTAAGGTATATGAATATTATAAATTTCTTTTTTTTTTGAGACAGAGTCTTGCTCTGTCGCCCGGGCTGGAGTGCAGTGGCCGCATCTCAGCTCACTGCAAGCTCCGCCTCCCGGGTTTATGCCATTCTCCTGCCTCAG
>NW_012111586.1:1723931-1724294 GCF_000951035.1 Colobus angolensis palliatus
CCGCCCGTCTCGGCCTCCCAAAGTGCTGGGATTACAGGCTTGAGCTACTGCGCCCGGCGAATATTATAAATTTCAATAGATACTTCTAAATTGTTCCCAAAGAAGTCTACCAATTTACATTTCTACAATGTGTTTTTTTAATAGTAAAAAATTAATGGAGGCAGTACTTATGACTTTATAAAAAATACTTTTTTTTTTTTTTAAGCGACAGTATCTCTCTTTGTTGCCCAGGCTGACGTGCAGTAGCATGATTGTAGCACGTGCAGTAGCATGATTGTAGCTCAGTGCAGCCTCGAACTCCTGGGCTCAAGCAATCTTCCCGCCTCAGCCTCCCAAGTAGCTGGGACTACAGGTCCATGCCAC
>NW_012111586.1:1725434-1728729 GCF_000951035.1 Colobus angolensis palliatus
TCCTTGAATCTAATTCATATTAGTGCTAATCTTTAAATAGATTTTTGGGCTAGATGCAGTGGTTCACACCTGTAATCCCAGCACTTTGGGAGGCCGAGGTGGGTGGATCACAAGGTCAGGAGTTTGACACCATCCTGGCCAACATGGTGAAACCCCATCGCTACTAAAAATACAAAAAAAATCAGCTGGGTGTGGTGGCATGTGTCTGTAATCTCAGCTACTCAGGAGGCTGAGGCGGAGAATTGCTTGAACCTGGGGAAGCGGAGTTTGCAGTGATCCGAGATGGCGCCATTGCACTCCAGCCTGGGCGACAGAGGGAGACTCCGTTGCAGGGCGGGGAAAAAAAGAACCTCTTTTGTCTCTTTATTTACTCAGATATTTTATGTTCTTTGGTGAAAGTCTTGCCTATTTCTTACTAAGTTTATTTTTAGTTATCTTATAGATTTTGTTGCCATCATGAATGGAATTTTTTCACTTTACGTTTTCTTTTCTTCTCTTTCTTTTCTTTTTTTTTTTTGAGACAGGGTCTTGCTCTGTCACCCAGGCTGGGGTGCAGTGGCATGCTCACAACTCACTGCAGCCTCCTGAACTTAAGGGATCCTTCTGCCTCAACCTCCTGAGTAGCTAGGACCACAGGTGCACACTACTAGGCCTGGCTAATTTTTTAATTTTTCTTTTTGTAGTGATAGGGTCTCATCATGTTGCCTAGGCTGGCCTCAAACTCCAGGGCTCAAACAGTTCTCCTGCCTCAGCCTACCAAAGTTCTGGGATTATAGGCGTGAGCCACTGCACCCAGCCCACCTTACATTTTCTAACTGGTTATTGCTGGTATGGTTTTTAAGAATGTGTTGATTTTTGTACATTAATCTTATAATCACCTACTTTATTGAACTTCCTATTCTAATGATTTTTTAGTGTATTCTCTTGGCTTTCCTAGGTGGACAATTATCTGTAAATTATAATGTTTCGTGACACCATTATTAATATTTATACGTCATTTTTTTCTCTTATGTCATTTCGTCGCTGGGATATCTGGGCTTGGTTGGGGGCCTGACCCAGGGCAGTCTCCTTGGCCAGTGTTACATTTTACATTTAAGGTGTACCTGCTATACATCATTTTACATCAAAGGGTGTATAAGAGGTACAGTAGCAGGGTGGGTGAATTCCAGACAGACCTTGAGGATAGAAACAACAAGGCAACATTCAATGAATAGAAAGTACAATGACTAGAGCATAGGGCACAAATGAGGTTGAGAGAAGCAAGAGATGGATTGGAGAGTAAGTTGAGGCTTGGTCAGAAGCCGCTAGGCTTTAAGGAGCAATTACTTTATTCAGAGGAGTTGAGAATTGAATGAAAGCTGTGTTAGGCAGAATGACCCTTTAAAGATATACACACCCTAATCCCTGGAACCTAAGAATTTGTTACTTGACGTGGCACAAGGGACTTCACAGATATAATTAAGGTTATGGGCCTTCAAATAGTGAGATTATCCTGGATTATTAAGGTGGGCCCACTATAATCACATGGGCCCCAAAAAGCAAAAAAGTTTCTCCAGCTGGAAGAGAAGCAAGATATGGTGGAGGGGGAATTTGGAGAGATTCAAAGAGTGAGAGAACCTGAAGGGGACCACATGGAAAGCATGAAAAGGACTGTAGGTGTGAAGGCTGACCCCTGGCGGATAACCAGCCAGGAAACGGGGGCTTGGCCCTACAGCATGAACTGAATTCAGCCAACAGCCTGAGTGAGCAAGGAAGTGGATTCTTCTCCAGGGCCTCCAGAAAGGAACACAGCCCTACCAACACCTTGGTTTTGGCCTTGTGAGACTCTAAGCAAGGACCCAGCTGGGCCTCACCATAACCAGATTTTGGCGTTCAGAACTCTGAGATGATTTTGTGTTGTTCTAACCTGCTAAGTTTATGACGCTTTGCCACAGCAGCAGTAGAGAACGAATGCAAAGGGGTTTAAGCAGGGATATTGTCAGATTTTGTGTTATTCAAAGACTTCTTGTGCCATGTGGAAATGGATTTGGAGAATGTAAATTTGGAGACAGGGAAACGTGTCTGTGGGAATGCTGTGATAGCACAGTCTAGGGTAGTGATTATGGGAAGGGGATATGATTTGAAATATGTCTGGGAGGCAAGAGTTGCCAGAACTAGTCAGGGACCGGATGTCAGTGGTTGGGGTGGGGAAGCAAGGATGACTGCTGCTTTCTAGCTTAGGCGCTGGCTGATGATGAAGCTGTTTCTTGAGATGGGGATGAGCGGGTTGGAAGATGCCATGATATGAAAGTGGTAACTCTTAAGTTGTTCTTCATTTGGAAATTCTCTCCATAGATACTTTATTTTAAGAGAGAATGTATCAATAAGATGAATGCTTTGTCTTTTAAGAACGAAACTTTTTCTTTTCTAGGTCATTTAAGAAATCATAAATCATGTGAAGATGGGACTCTTGGTATTTGTGCGCAATCTGCTGCTAGCCCTCTGCCTCTTTCTGGTACTGGGATTTTTGTATTATTCTGCGTGGAAGCTACACTTACTCCAGTGGGAGGAGGACTCCAGTAAGTATAGTCACTCTAGCTCATCCCAGGAGAAGCGTGTTTCAGGTCAGTTACTGGTTTTTCGTGTGGCTGCAGTGCTCTCATATTCTTCAGAGGTGGGCACTGAGTAAACTGAGCATTTCTGGGACTTTGACTTAGACATTGCTGCCGTTTTAGCTGGTATAGGCCAAGAACTTTGATGTTTTTGAAAAACTGCATGCCATGACAAATCTCTGTTCCTTTTACAAACTTGGTGAGAATGTGCCATTCTTCAATAAAAACCCAAACTATACTCATACTTCTAGTTCTTGAATGCTTTTGTTCTTTCTTTTTTTTTTTTTTTTTTCTGAGACCTCCGGAGACTCACTCTGTCGCCTGGGCTGGAGTGCAGTGGCCAGATCTCAGCTCACTGCAAGCTCCGCCTCCCGGGTTTACACTGCCTCAGCCTCCGGAGTAGCTGGGACTACAGGCGCCCGCCTAGTTTTTTGTATTTTTTAGTAGAGACGGGGTTTCACTGTGTTAGCCAGGATGGTCTCGATCTCCTGACCTCGGCCTCCCAAAGTGCTGGGATTACAGGCTTGAGCCACCGCGCCCGGCCGCTTTTGTTCTTTCTAATTGCTGTAGCATATTGCCACTCTTATTTTTCCATTTATTGCCTTAGGAATTAGTATTGGAGTTGGTTTCCATATGCCCTTAAAACATTCATCTTTGGCCGGGCGCGGTGGCTCAAGCCTGTAATCCCAGCACTTTGGGAGGCC
>NW_012111586.1:1730014-1730926 GCF_000951035.1 Colobus angolensis palliatus
ACCATGTTAGCCAGGATGGTCTCGATCTCCTGACCTCGTGATCCACCCGTCTCGGCCTCCCAAAGTGCTGGGATTACAGGCTTGAGCCATCGCGCTCGGCCCAGTTTTTAAAATATAGTGTTATATCCTTCATTTATTGTTTTATATAGGATGTTTAAGTACCTTTTAAATGCTTAGCTTATAATTATCACTAATTACTTGTGTTTCAAAAGTTTACTTAAATTTCTCTGCACTGACTTATTTTTAAAACCAAGGAGACTACCCAGGATAAGAAGTGTTTATATCAGTGAAATGCAGAATTCTGTATTTAGAGGCATTCATTGTCTGTATTGGTAGTGGTGGATCCATCTGTATCAATAATATAGATGGAAATGTGTGTGAAGAACAACAGTGTCCTTTTCTGCTAAGAGCTACTGACCTGTAGAAGACATAACCAAGGATCAGATAAGATTTTCTTAGATCAGTAGGGAACGGAATTTACTTTATGGAAGACTCATTGTGTGTCAGGCATTAGGCTAGACAATTTACAAATGTAATTTCATTTAATGTAATTCTTACTACAGTTTTGTGAAGATGCCATTATTACCCCATTTTCCAGTTGAGCATAATGAAACAACTTTAATTTACCAAGGTTATATTGTTGGAACTGGAATTCAATTCTGATTTCCTGTCTTTAAAACCTATGTTTATTATTTTATTGAAAAATATAATAAATACTGAAGGCCCAAGACTTAATATTCTACTTGGTAAAAAGAAAGAGGAAAAGGAGCTTAGAGAAGTAGTAGTAGAGAGTATCAGGAAGAGGGTGTGAAAAGAAAAGGAGGGAAGGCCGGGTGCAGTGGCTCAAGCCTGTAATCCCAGCACTTTGGGAGGCCGAGACAGGCGGATCACGAGGTCAGGAGATCGAGACCA
>NW_012111586.1:1735411-1740027 GCF_000951035.1 Colobus angolensis palliatus
GTCTCGATCTTCTGACCTCGTGATCCGCCCGTCTCAGCCTCCCAAAGTGCTGGGATTACAGGCTTGAGCCACCGCGCCCGGCCACTTTTCCTTAATTTTTAGAATATTAATAAGTTGCTCAGATAACCTATTGGAATTTCTTCATGGTGGGGGGAAGAGGCTAGAGTTGGTTTTGGTTTTTGTTTTTGACACAGGTTCTCATTCTGTCACCCAGGCTAGAGTTTTATGGTGTGATCTCGGCTCACCGCAGCTTCAACCTCCTGGGCTTATGCCACCCTTCCACCTTAGCCTCCCAAGTAGCTGGGACTACAGGTGTGCACCACCACGCCCAACTAATTTTTCACAATTTTTTTGTAGAGATGGGGTTTCTCCATGTTGCCCAGGCTGGTCTTAAACTCCTGAGCTCAAGTGGTCTTCTTACCTCAGCCTCCCAAAGTGCTGGGATTACAGGCATGAGCCTCTGCGCTTGGCCTGAGGCTAGAGTTTTTTTATTATTAAATTATTCATTCAATAAGCAGTATGTTCTTATTATGGTCCATGTACTGTTCTGGGTAAACTGGATATAAGATGAACATAGGCCTTCATACTTTTAGCCTATAATATGAGAACAAAACAAAACAACTATTTTTATATATTGAGCTCTAAAAGAGCAATCTGTGTCAAATGCTGTGTTGGAGCATAGAATTCCTTCCAGACAGAAAATTTATGTTTTCGTGAATTCCAAGGTGTATTGTAGAGGACTACAAACTGCTTTGCCTTGGGTAGTTTAGAGACACACGTGACCTAGGGCTTGGTCGGGTTGCCAAGACTTGGGTCAAATGCTTAATGTGAAAAGCTTCAAGTATGAGAATAGTTATCAACCTGCTTTAAAAATTACTGTAGAATTATTATACATGTAGTATGATTAAAATATGTATTATACATATATTTTTAATATATATTTTAATTAATGAACAAATCACCAGTATCTGGAGTTAGAAAGAGTTGGGTGTGCTTGTTTCTTCATCTCCAAAATGAAGATAAAAGACTTATTTCTCAGCCGGACGCAGTGGCACACACCTGTAATCCCAGCACTTTGAGAGGCCGGGGTGGGCAGATCATGAGGTCGGGAGATCGAGACCATCCTGGCTAACACGGTGAAACCCCGTCTCTACTAAAAATACAAAAAACTAGCTGGGCGAGGTGGCGTGCGCCTGTGGTCCCAGTTGCTTAGGAGGCTGAGGCAGGAGAATGGTGTAAACCCGGGAGGCGGAGCTTGCAGTGAGCTGAGATCCGGCCACTATACTCCAGCCTGGGCAACAGAGCGAGACTCCGTCTCAAAAAAAAAAAAAAAAGTACACACTGTTGATCTGATTGCTCTGGAGAATACTCTCTGGCACAAAAGCAGAAGTTGGATCTGATATTAGGAGGACAGGTTGAAATGAGTTTAATAAACATAGGACATTGTATTAACTCTTAGTTTTCTGTCTTAAAAATGTAGAGGAGGCTGGCATTTCTGGTCACGTTTCTGGGAGGTACTGTGCTTCCGATGGTAAGGAAGTAAGTGGTATCACAACTAGCCTTCTCTCTACAGGAAGCTATAAAACTGGATAAAAGAAAGGAAGCAATTGTATCAGCCTGTAGACAATAGGCAGCATAAAATTTTAGTTCCTAAGAGAAGGAAAACTCGAGGTGAGCACCACATTTGCTCAGTTTTCTGTCTGAGGACAGTTTCCCAACCCTGTTCTGTGAGTGGAGTCTAAACAGGCTGTGATGATTTCCTCTGAGCTGAAGAGGCAGAGGTCAGAGTTTGGGCAGCTGAAGCAGTTGGAATCTGTGGGGTGGATCATTATAGA
Organism: Colobus angolensis palliatus; assembly: GCF_000951035.1. Classification (NCBI taxonomy): domain Eukaryota; kingdom Metazoa; phylum Chordata; class Mammalia; order Primates; family Cercopithecidae; genus Colobus; species Colobus angolensis. Next base: position 1,737,247 of record NW_012111586.1, read on the forward strand.
GTAGGGAATTGTTCAGCAAGAGGGTTTCAGAAGTCCATGGGGGCATTCCTGTGAGGCTGAAGCTAAGGACTGGCCTATTGTTTATACAAGGGCTGAAACCACCTGAAGCTTACCATATAGAGAGCAGCTGGTACAAAATGAATACAAAAGAGATGCTAGAGGTCAAGTCCTGTTGGGGGGAAAGCAATGCCAGGAACATTGATGGTCCAGCCCTACCAGTAGAAAGATCTCATTGACACTTTGTTAACACCCCTGGCATCCAGCTGAGACCCCACAAAGGCCATGCCTTATGAATAAAGATCTTTCCCAAGGGTAAGATCTACTGTAGACCTGCCCTAACAAGGCCTAAAGCCAACCCCCAGCAAGACAGATTTCGAAGTTTGGGTCCTGTCAAGTTAAGAGAGGTCAAAAATGCCATGGGCTTTCCTCAGATCCACACTTACGACGCCTAAAATCAAAACCACACAAGTTCAGGGCAATCAGGTAGTCATTGAACTATCTGCTAAAACACAAATTGACACTCTTTGTGGGAAGATAACGGTATTTGTAGTTTTTATATGTAATATCCACAGTGGCTAATGTTCAAAAAAAGAAACAGGAGAATATCCATATTCAAGAAGAAAAATCTATGGATAAGATGGCCTCAGTGTTGCACTTAGCAGACAAAGTAACTATTATGAATATATTTAAAGAATTAAAGGAAAATACAGTAGTGAACAATGAGTATCTCAGCAGAGAAATGGAATCTATAAAAAAGAACCAAATGCAAATTCTAGACCTGAAAAGTATAGTAACTGAAATGGAAGTTTCACTTAACAGCAGATAGGATATAATGGAAGAAGCCAGTGAGCTTGAAGAGAACACAGTGGAAATTATTCAGTCTGAACCACAGAAAGAAAAATATTGAAGAAAAGTGAACAGAGCCTCAGGGACCTGTGAGACAATATCAGATAGTCTAATTGAGCTGGGCATGGTGGCTCATGCCTGTAATCCCAACACTTTTGAGAGGCTGAGGCAGGTGAATCACGAGGTCAGCAGATCAAGACCATCCTGGCCAACATGGTGAAACCCCGTCTCTACTAAAAATACAAAACTTAGCTGGGCCTGGTGGCATGCACCTGTAGTCCCAGCTGCTTGTAAGGCTGAGGCAGGAGAATCGCTTGAACCCGGGAAGTGGAGCTTGCAGTGAGCCGAGATCACGCCACTGCACTCCAGCCTGGTGACAGAGCAAGACTTCGTCTCAAGGAAAAAAAAAAGACAATTGGGCGGGAAAAAAATTACCATTTTATTTTTTGAAAATTAATTTCCCATACCTGCTTATCTGAAGGAAAAAACATTAAATAATGGCTGAAAACTTCCTAAGTTTGATGAAAAACATTTTGACTTACAGATCCAAAAGTGTAGTCAACCCCAAGAAAGATAAATACTGGGGGAAAAAAACCTAGGTACATCATAGTTAGACTTCTGAAATCTAAAAATAAGGAGAAGCTGCTGCTGGTGCTGCTCGTGAGTTCATTTGGTGTGGGCCTGGTGCCTCTTTAGTGAAGCAGCAACTGAGGATACCTCTGGTGTTCCCTGTTGCCCATGAAATGCCAAGGGAGGTGTCAACACTAAGAACAACGATCATATGTATTTGAAGGTGGTGGAGCAGGATGGTTCTGTGGTACAGTTTAAGAGGCATACACCATTTAGTCAACTAATGAAAGCGTATTGTGAATGAGAGGGTCTGTCAGTGAGGCAGATCAGATTTCCATTTGACAGGCGGCCAATGCATGAAACAGGCACACCTGCACACCTGGAAGTGGAGGATGAAAGTACCATTGCCGCCAGGCGCAGAGGCTCACAGCTGTAATCCCAGCACTTTGGGAGGCCGAGGCAGGTGGATCACGAGGTCAGGAGTTCGAGACCAGACTGGCCAACATGGTGAAACCCCATCTCTACTAAAAATACAAAAATTCGCTGAACGTGGAGGCGCGCGCCCTGTAATCCCAGCAACTCAGGAGGCTGAGGCAGGAGAATCGCTTGAACCCGGGAGGCAGAGGTTGCAGTGAGCCGAGATCACGCCACTGCACTCCAGCCTGGGCAACAGGGTGAGACTCCGTCTCAAAAAAAAAAAAAAAAAAGAAAGTACCATTGCCATGTTCCAGCAGCAGTCAGGTGTCTACTACAAAGGAACCTGCTACTTTATTCCGGAACTCCATTCTTACAGAGCAACAGTACATTCTCAGTTAGAAAACTGCAATTTGGTTCTGCCACATCCTGACTACTACAGTATAGTTTTCTCTATTCTTTTGTTTCCCTCCTCATTCCTATATTGCATGTAGAGTAAGTGGTGTATGTGCACATGCATATTGTACTTTAAAAAAACCAAAATGGCCAATGGTATATTTTGATTACCATCAAATGGCTATGGGATGGGGAAAGATGCTGGTTCTGTGAAAATACTCTTTCTCCATTAGTGGCATGCTTATCTTTATATTCCAGTAAGTTATTTTCCTCTCACTATTTGAACAAGAAAGCCAACATGAAAAATCCTTGCATACCTTGTTTGATTGAAGAATTTTAATGTTTTTTATTTATCATCATAAAACCAAGGACAGTTTTACAATTTGTTGTATGTAGATGTTTCATATAGAGAGCAGTCTGTCTTTAAGGACGGATAATTACTCTTAAAAATGAATCCTAGTTTTTCCTTCAAAGCAAGCATCTTCTTCTTTTTTTTTTTTTTTTTAGACAGAGTCTTGCTCTCTCGCCCACACTGGAGTACAGTGGCATGATCTT
>NW_012111586.1:1740077-1744101 GCF_000951035.1 Colobus angolensis palliatus
CTCCCCAGCTTAAGTGATCTTCCTGCCTCAGCCTCCCGAGTAGCTGGGATTACAGGCACCCGCCATCATGCCTAGCTAATTGTTGTATTTTTGTAGAGACAAAGTGTCACCATGTTGGCCAGTCTGGTCTCGAACTCCTGACCTCGGGTGATCCCGCCCGCCTCAGACTCCTAAAGTGCTGGGATTAATGTGTGAGCCACCATACCTGGCGGCATCGTCTTCTTTAAATAATCTTCTCGTTTAAAAAATAAAGAAAAGGCCTGATGTGGTGGTTTACACCTGTAATCCCAGCACTTTGGGAGGCTGAGGTGGGCGGAATCACTTGAGGTCAGGAGTTTGAGACCGTGAAACCCCATCTCTACTAATAATACAAAAATTAGCTGGGTGTGGTGGCACGCACCTGTAATTCCAGCTACGTGGGAGGCTGAGGCATGAGAATCTCTTGAACTCGGGAAACGGAGGTTGCAGTGAGCCAAGATCGTGCCACTGCATTCCAGTCTGGGTGACAGAGTGAAAGGTGTTTTGAAAAAAAAAAAGAAAGAAAGAAAGAAAAATAGGCTGGATGTGCGTGCCGTGGCTCATGCGTGTAATCCCAACACTTTGGGAGGCCTGACTTAAGGTCAGGAGTTTGAAATCAGCCTGGCCAACTGGGATATACAGGAAAGATGACCACTGGAAATGGTAAATGGTGGGCAAATATGACTCTGTTTCCTTCTTCTCATAACTTGCTTAAAAGACAACTAATTGTTTAAAGCAAACATAATAACCTAGTAAAGTGAGATTTTGGACGTATGTGGAGGTAAAAGATATGTCAACACTTGCATAAGGGATGGGGGATGCGTAAATATAATTTTACTGTACAAGGTTATTACATTTGTGAAAAAGGAAGTAAGTGGGAAATAAGAATGTCTTATATAAAGTGAGAAGAGGAAAGGGTAAAGTAATAAGTGTGAAATGTCAGATTTAAAGAGGTATTATATTGATTCTAAATAGACTCTGATAAGTTAAGGATGAGTATTGTTAGCTCTCGAACAACTACTTAAATAACACAACAAAAAGAGACAGTCATACACTGCATAACAGTGTTTTGGTCAATGACAGACCACATATACAAAAGTGGTTCCATAAGATTATATCATATTTTTGCTGTAGCTTTTCTGTGTTTAGATGTTTTATTGACTGATTGATTGAGACAGAATCTTGCTCTGTAGTCCAGGCCAGAGTGCAATGGCACAATCTTGGCTCACTGCAGCCTCCCACCTTCCGGATTCAAGCATTTCTTGTGCCTCAGCCTCCCGAGTAGCTGGGACTACAGGCGCATGCCACCACATCCAGCTAATTTTTCTGTTTTTAGTAGAGACGGGGGTTTCGCCATGTTGGCCAGGCTGGTCTTGAACTTCTGACCTCAAATGATCTACCTGCCTCGGCCTCCCAAAGTGATGGCATTATAGGCATCAGCCACTGTGCCTGACCTAAATATGTTTTGATACACATATACCATTGTGTTACAGTTGCCTACAGTATTTCAGTACAATCACATGCTGTATAGGTGTATAGCCTAGAGCAATAGGCTATACCATGTAACCTATGTGTGCAGTGGGCTATTTTATCTAGGTTTGTGTAAATACACTCTATGATATTTGCACAACAAGGAAATTGCGTAACAGCGCAGTTCTTAGAATCTATCCCTGTCGTTAAGTGATGCATGACTATATTTGAGAAGCTATCAGAAGAAATAAAATGGAACACTAAAAAATATTTAGTCCCAAAGAAGGAAGGAAATTTTGACACATGCTGAAGCATGGATGGACCTTGAAGGTATCATGTTAAATGAATAAGCCAGTAACAAAAGGACAAATACTGTAAGATTCCACTTATTTGAGGTTCCTAGAGTAGTCAATTCATAGAGACAGAAAGTAAAACGTGGTTGCCAAAGGCTGGAACAGAGGGCAGCGGAGAGTTCAATGGGTTCAGAGTTTCAGTTTTGTAAGATGAAAAGAGTTCTAGAGCTGCATAGTGGTAATGGATGTACAACAGTGTGAATGTGCTTGATGCCACAGATACGTAAAGTTAAAATGGTAAATTTTGTTGTTGTTGTTGTTTTTTGAGAAGGAATCTCGCTCTGTCCCCCAGGCCAGAGTGCAGTGGTGTAATCTCGGCTCACTGCAAGCTCCGCCTCCTGGGTTCATGCCATTCTCCTGCCTCAGCCTCCTGAGAAGCTGGGACTACAGACGCCCGCCACCACACCTGGGTAATTTTTTGTATTTTTAGTAGAGACGGAGTTTCACCATGTTAGCCAGGATGGTCTCGATCTCCTGACCTTGTGAACCGCCTGCCTCAGCCTCCCATAGTGCTGGGATTACAGGCGTGAACCACTGTGTCTGGCCTAATTTTTTTTTTTTTTCTTTTTTGAGACAAGTCTCACTCTGTTGCCCAGGTTGGAGTGCAGTGTTGCGATCTCGGCTCACTGCAACCTCTGCCTCCTGGGTTCAAGCGATTCTCTTGCCTCAGCCTTCCAGGTAGCTGGGACTACAGGCGTGTGCTACCATGCCTGACTAACTTTTTTCAGATGTTTAGTAGAAACGGGGTTTCACCATATTGGCCAGGCTGGTGTCAAACTCCTGACCTCAAGTGATCTACCTGCCTCAGCCTCCCAAAGTGTGAGGATTACAGGCATGAGCCACTGTGCCCAACCTAAAATGGTAAGTTTTACGTTGCATATATCTTACCACAATAAAAACTTAAAAAAAAAAAATGAAGCCAGGTGCAGTGGCTCATGCGTGTAATCCCAGCACTTTGGGAGGCCAAGGAGGGCAGATCACCAGGTCAGAAGTTTGAGACCAGCCTGGCCAGCATGGTGAAACCCCGTCTCTACTAAAAATACAAAAATTAGCCTGCCAGACATGGTGGCGGGTGCCTATAATCCCAGCTACTCGGGAGGCTGAGGCAAGAGAATCGCTTGAACCCAGGAAGCAGAGATTGCAGTGAGCTGAGATTGTGCCACCGCACTCCAGTCCGGGTGACAGAGTGAGACTCCATCTCAAACAAACAAACCAGCCAGAGGCAGAGATACCTAGGGTGAAGGATAGGGAAATGGGCCCAGGGCTTCAATGCTGTCTCCAGGCATGCTACTCTTCAGCACCTCCATGTGTTCAGCAGTCTGGAAACTCTGCAGACCCCATGGCTCAGGGATTTTTTTTTTTTTTTTTTTGAGACGGGGTCTCGCTCTGTTGCCCAGGTTGGAGTATTATCTCCAACCTGCAATGGCACCATCTTGGCTCATTGCAACCTCCGCCTCCCAGGTTCAAGCCTCAGCCTCCCGAGTAACTGGGATTACAGGCACCCACCACCACGTCTGGCTAAGTTTTGTATTTTTAGTAGAGACGGGGTTTCACCATGTTGGCCAGGCTGGTCTCGAACTCGTGACCTCAGGTGATCTGCCTACCTCGGCCTCCCAAAGTGTTGGGATTACAGGTGGGAGCCATCATGCTCAGCCAGCTCAGGGATTTTTATGGAGAATTCGTTATGTATGCATGATTGACTAAATCATTGGTCATTGGTGATAAACTCAACTTTCAGCCCTCCAGACACATTGTTGGTTCCCCTGGTAACCGGCCCTCATTGTGAGAGGCTGTCAGGAACCCACTAAGAGTTACCTCATTAGAACAAAAATGCTCCTACCACCCAGGAAATCCCAAGGGATTTAGGAGCCCTGTCTCAGGAACCAGGAGCAGAAACCAAATATGTATTTCTTACTATATAACAGTATCACACAATATATAAAAATTGTGTTTCTATATACTGGAAGTACACAAATAGAAAATAAGATTAAACAACATTATTTGTAATAGCATCAAAAAAAGTAAGATACTTAGAAATAAATCTAAACATATGCAGAACCTCTACACTGAAAACTATAAAGATACTGCTTGGCTGGGCGCGGTGGCTCAAGCCTGTAATCCCAGCACTTTGGGAGGCCGAGACGGGCGGATCATGAGGTCAGGAGATCGAGACCATCCTGGCT